>NW_020884994.1:424481-502214 GCF_003945725.1 Corapipo altera
GGTGCGGAGGATTATCCCGGCGGGAATGATGGAGGGCCGGGGGAGCCGGGATGACGCTGCCCCGTGGGGGGACCGCCGGTCCGGGGCGATCCTGCCCCCACATTCGCTCTGCGCCCCGGTATTGTTTAAGCTTTAGTATTTAAGACTTCCTCCTCCTCTACCATTCTGCAACTGTGCTTGAAACCTTTCCCAGATGTTTGCCAGATATTATGGCAAAAGAGACAGCAAGGGTGATCTACAAGAGGGTGGAGAACAGAGGTTGATGCTCTTTACCTGCTTCTCTCTTAAAGCTTCCCTGAGGAGGACATCAGTTCTGGAAAATTCATACAAAACAAAAGACAATAACCAAATCCACCACCAGGGCTGCTGGAAAGCTGCTGCTCTTGCTGTTTTACTGGTTATGGGACCTTCAGGGAAAGGTCATTTAACCCTGTGACTCAAACTCCACAGTTGTTGATCCTAAACTGGCTCCAGTCTTACTTCACACTCTCCCTCTTTCTCCAGCATTACCTTTCCCACAACCAGCAGGTAAGGCCCAGTGACACCACACAGCTCCTATGGATGAGGAGCTGTACCTGGTACTGAGAAGCAAAAGCAGAAACATTTTTTCCCCTTTACCTACTACTGTTAGATTGAGAGTTTTGAGATCAAAGAACCTACAGCTGTCCTGATTGCTTTTGAAAAAGCACATCTCAAACAGCACTTGACTCCTGAGCCCAGCAACCGCCCTTACAGCCCCAGGTCTTGTCCCAAGCCATGTCTTGCAGTCCAGCCCTCTCCTGTGGTCTCTCCCCGTGCCACTGAGGTTTCAAAGTCCTTGGTGTAATTGCACAAGTGCACACTCACCTGTTCTGCACTGGAAGCTGTTCCTGCTCTCCTGAAGGGCCCCAGGATGATCCCAGCTCCTCTCCAACAAGTCCTGCTTTCAGGCGTGTCAGTGCAGGGTCTGCCACATCAGTACCTCACTGAACAGCCCTGTCAGCTCACCTCGAGCTCTGAACACACCCCCTGTCAGCTCACCTCGAGCTCTGCGGCTGCCCCCCGGTGCTGCCCTCTTGTATTTCCAGACCGAAAGACAAAGGAAGGGTTACAGTGAAAATCCAGGGAATGCTGCAAAGACAGATGTTCCTGGAAAACACTACTATCTTCTTTAGCTCAATCATTGTTGATTCAGCTGCAAACTAGTCTCCATTTTGTTCCCATCTCTGCATTCACACTGCAGAGGTCTTCTGATTATTGCGCAAGTTGCCTCCCTTTTAAATCCTTCATTTAATACAGGAGATGAACAGCTCACCAACCCACACTGACAGTGTCAGACCACAAAGGAAACCCCGTCACCTGCACTAGCAGTTTCTGCCTGTGGCAGGTGAGCAGCTTGCACATGAACTGTGAGCCTGCTGCCAAAACCACAGTGCAAATGTACCCTCCCCAGCCACTGCTGCATTGGGAAAAAAATTATGTAGAGCACAAGTATTGCTGATTTCAGCAAAGCTCAACCCTGTGCAGGTCCCATGGCTCTCTGTAACCAGGCCCCAGGTTAGTGTTTCTCACTGCAGTGTCCCCAGGGACAGGGGACTGAGCCTGCCCAAGGCTCAGAGCTGCTCTGTCAGAGCAGCAGCCTGGGCAATGAGAGCAGCAGAGCTGGGCTCTGAAGTACAACTTACAGAGAGAATTAGGCCAGAACCAGGAAAAACTCCACTTGAAAAACAAAGGCAACTACTGTTCAAAATCCACTGTTAGGTGTCACTCGTGCCAAAGTGCAGCACGAGGCAGCAGAGAGGGTCACGAGCAGCTTTAGGAGCTGCAGCCTGAGGCAGCCCAAGGACAAAGCCTGCAGGGAGAAGGGCACTTTGCCATGGTAGGATCCTCCTATGAGCCACAGCATAAGGGGCAGCCTCAGCTGCACCAGTGCAGACTGGAACGAATACACTACACTCCAAACTGGCAAAATCCGCATTTAATTTACAACATAGTAAAGGTTACAGTTAAAAAGCTCAACAGAAGTGTGAAAAGGCCTATTACATATTACACAAGTGTACAAACGTCTGTACAAAGCCCCTGGATGTTCCTGTCCCCTCCTGGCCAGCCGTGGCCCCTAAGCTCTGAAATAACGAGAGCTGGTTCAGAGCCAGGGAGGAGAAGAGCTTTAAAAAACAATGAGCAGTGAAGCTTCCCTTGTCAAGAAAAATCTTGCAAAGAGCCACTTGCAAAGAAACCAAAACCACCCCCCCAACAGACAAAAAAACCCCAAAATAAAACAGAAAAAGAAGAAAACTTGTTCAACTTTTGTTTGCCCTGACTATTCTTATCCTAAGAGTTGCCTTCAGAAAGCAACTGAGTGGGAAACGAAAATCCTACAGGCCAGACTAAAGGGAGAAAGATTTGGAGAGTCATTGTGGGAGTGCTGGGAAGCAGAACAATGTCCGAGGGCTGAATCATCAATGGCAACTAAACACAGAACAGCACAGTTGGATCAAAGAGCAGGTGCTGAACCACCCATGGAACAGTGTGAGCTGGACAGATGGTGCAAGGAGGGAACGGAGCAGTCTCTGAATCCATCGCTCTCGTGAGTGGGGCAGCTTTACCTCAGGGACACGATAGAAGCAATCACGGAGCAGAACTCACTTGGATTTTGGAGCATCTGCCCAAAAGGGTCTGGTGCATTTAGCACTCCCTGCACTGGAACACAGCCCTGATCCAGCACCCCAGCACTACTTCACCAGGCAGCCACAGTCCTGCACACAGTGAGCAGGCTCTCATTTTGGTGCACATTTTCTGGATCCCCCAAACAACAAAGGAATGTGACTTATAGCTGAACTGCACTAGGGAGTTTACAAAAACCCCAGAGCAAACCGAAGAATAAGAGAGCTCTGGCCTTACCTTGTGTAAAGTACAGCCACAGTGTCTGGACATGTGAATCATTTTCAAATCTAAGCCCACAGATCTGAAGGGCTGGAGCAACAACCCATCAAGCTTCTCATTTTATTCAATGGGAAAAGGTGATGAAGGAATCAAAAAATGTGGTATTATGAAACCAGCTTGTGCACTGCTTTATTATCTCTACTGAGAATTCCTATTCTGGATCTCAGTAGCACTTGATCTTCACCTGCTGTTCCCAGCAGCCAAAATATTTCCAGATTGGGGGTTTAGGTGTGGAAGGGAACCAGTCCTCTGGCTCTGCTGACAACTGCTCAGCTTTGTGTCCTGTTGCATCTCATATACGCTAAAAGTTCCATTTGCAAATAAAAATTACACTAAGTTACAAGGGCCACCAAATGTAAAAGAAACTGTTCCCTGTGTTAACCTCACCCTGAGTTATCCCAGGGGAGTCACCAGGGCTGTTGGCACCACAGCACAGTGCCTGTCTCCCCATCAGACACTCTGACCTGTGCACCCAGTACCCATCTCACAGCCCCCACCCTGCAGCACTGGAACAAAGCTAAGGAACCCACCTACTGCTTGTCCATCTTAACTTACGACTCATGGGATGCTCTAGTGTTTTACATGGAAATTAAAACAAGCTGTAGGCAAACTAAAAATAATAATAATAAAAAGAGAATGCCCCACATAGGTGGGTTTTGAAAATATAAAAAATAAAAGCTGACCTATATTCTGCAAGTTTTACAACTCCTACCCATGGGACTCTGCAAGGCTTGGCCCCAGAAACATTTTGCTGTGAGCATGTCCAGCAGGAACAGTGTCACCCACAGCGAGCCCGTCACCAAAACACACGGATCTGCAGGGCCACGCCATAAGTGATAATGGAACTGTGTGACTGCCTCTTTGACTGGCGGACCCAAACTCAGTGTAAAGATCTCTGGGACAGTGGTGGCTAAGAAAAGGCTGCAGGGATTTTGGTTCAAAAGGAGCCGGGAGTTGTATATTTTTTTTTTAAACAGACATATAAAAATGTTTGAAGACAGATCTTTAAAGGATATTTCACTTCTCCAATCTCGGTATTACATCTGTTAGACACTGAAAGTTTAAAAAGACGCACATGAAGAGTTTGTGGAGTTGGTGACTCCCACCCTCCCTCAGCCCAGCTCAGATCAGCAGGGACGGGGTCGGTTTCTTGCCCGGCCAGGCCTCCTTGGCATATTTCTTCTTCTTGGGTTCATTCACAGCTTCGGGGTTGAAGACGGCCGGGTTTGGAGCCGGGTTCATGTTCACTGTGGAGGGCACAACTGGAGTCAAGTCCACGTCGGGGGCGAGGTTGGGGTAGGGCATGGGCAGCCCCCCGATGAGCGCGGTGCCGTGCACGCCGTGCGACTGCGGCCCCGCCTCGCTGTGGGTGGGGGGCAGCCCCCCGTACAAGCCCCCGCTGTAGGGGAAGTTCTGCATGCGCCGGGACGTGGAGTCCTCCGGGGGCAGCGAGCCCGTGTTCTCCAGACGCTTCTTCTGCAGGCACAAGAATTGAAAGAATTATTGTAAAGGCATGAGACCATCAAGCTCTTCAAACTCGATGCCAAGGCTATTTCCCCCCAAAAAGGCATCTAAATCTGCCACATACAAAGTTCCTACAGACAATGTCCCACAAGTTTTCTTCTAGGTTTCCCTGACAACCACAATCATAAACTCTTAAAGATGCACAGTGCAGGAAGGGTGACAGAAGCTGAAGCTCAGGTGTAACTCAGATGAAGCCTGAGCACCTTTTCACCTCCTCTATACTCCTGCCAGTCTTGAGCTTGTCCTGAACGAAGACTGAGTAAGTCTTTAGCCAGCAGACTCATAGAATGTCCTGGGTTGGAAGGGACCCACAAGGATCATCCAGTCCAACTCCTGGCCCGGCACAGGACACCCCAACAATCCCGCCACGTGCCTGAGAGTATTATAACACAAACCCGCCCTCCCCCACAGAAAGAAACTGCAACTTCGAGATCATTTGGGTAATTCTGCTCCTGATCACTGGAATCTTCTCCAGCAGTCTGGGCTTATGGAAAAGTATCCTTCTCCATGTGATGTTATTTAGTCTATACCAGCAACAAGTGGAACTGCTGTTACACAGTGGCTTAGCTGCTCTGAAGCTTTGCAGATCTTCCCTCCTCTTCACATATTCCAATTAAATAGAGCACTGTTGGCAGACGCTCATCTTGGAGCAAAGCCTTAACCTGCTTGTTCTAGTACACAACCTTATGAAACCTTTAGCACTCAGTATTTAAACAAACAACCTCTTTTTTTTACCTTCTATTTTCCACACTTCCCACAATTTTAACTGATGTCTGGAAATAATGCATCGAATTTCTGTAAACTGTTTGTTTTTGGGAGGAAAAAAAAAATCACCACTGATCCCATGTGTTATTGAGGAAAAGAGCTAAACCTGGGTTTGAAGGGAAATGGTCAAATTTGCAAAAAAAGACAATTGTGAAACACAGACATCACTTTTGCCTAACAATGAAGCACTTGCCACTTTGGAACATTCTGTTTCTAAGGTGCAATTCATACAGTGAGTTCATCAATGTAAGGTGTTAATGAGGAACGTGGGAGTCACTCCGTACCTTCACAGGGACCACTGCTGTCTGTACCATGTTCCGGAACCGCCCCACAGACGGGTCCACGTCCTCTGCAAAGCAAGAACAGCGATGCCTTCAGTGAGGACACGGGCAAAACAGAATCCACGTGGGAAACCAGAACACAGACCTTCTCCTCCCAAAGCCAGCACTTCAGCACTTCCCAGTGAGCACAAGTGTGACCAAACAAAGAATGGGGCTCAGGGGACACCCAGTGGCTTTGTCTCCAGGTGGCTCACCAGGCATCTTGGTAAGGAATGCTTTTCCTCAAGTGAAGAATGGGAAGGGGAGCAGCTGGATGAGCAGTTTGGGATCACACAGGCTGCAGTTTGGGCTGAAAGCTGCTGCTGACAAGGCACTGCACATGCTAAAGGCACAGCAGCCAGTCTCCAAAGTCCTTGGGGGGCCTTGAAGGAGTAGTCAGAAGCAGTCAATGTAAGTTCCTGAAAGTCTGGAAAAATTATCTTTTTTTTTTGCAATGTGAATGACTGGCATTTGCATTAGGATGTTCTGAGCACTGAACTGCATCACCTTATAAATCAAAATGGTCACTCTGGGTGCTCTACTGTGCCAATGGAACCACCTCCAGACCATATTTCAAAATGCTGGCTCATTAATTAGCTACTCTTATTAACAGGAATACTATCCATATAAAGTATCATTGACAGGAATGCCATTAATACAGAACAGCTAAAGGAGAAAAAAAAGACTAATTCGGAATTGGATGTGTTCAGATGCATCAGTTTGAATGAGGATGGAGGATGACTTGGTTCAGATGTGCAGACAAGTAGCAAAGACCCTCTGAGCTGGAGACAGATACCCTGGAGGCAACAGGTAAGTAAAGCATTAGGGGACAAAGAAAAACAAACAAGTTCCATTCCCATTTAGATTCTAAAGAAGGCAAAAAATGTTAACCTTCCTCCTTCTGGACCCATGACATTTTTCCAATATCTGACAAAATATTGAGCAATGAAGCTGAGTGTGATGTCCCCATCCTGCACAGACCACACAATTACTTTACAGGTACAACAGAAGAAACAAGAGAGAGGTCAAAGACTTCAGTGAGACATGTGGCAGCTTCTCTGAAACAGCTGATCCCAAATGTTGACTGCCTTATCCATATGCAGCCATGAGGAATCCCTATGAGAATATAAGAAGGAGGTCCTGAAGAGCATCAACTAAATATTAAAGCAAAGTCCTTACCCGGATTGATGATCTCATCGTCATCACTGAACGTCACTCTGGAGTTCTTCCGTTTCCTCTTTGGCCTCTGGATGTCCAAGTTCCCTTCCTCAATGGTCAGCGTGGAGATCCTCTTGTTGTGGGCTGTATTAAACTCTGTCAGGTTCTAATGGCAAATTTGGAGACGAAAGAGTTTAAGCAACTAGTGTATGAAATCTGATTTAGTCATGTGACTGTGCACATCAAAAGACCACTGTTTAGTTTCAACTTCAGACCCCAAGGAAGACGCAGAGCTTCGGGGCTGCAACGAGCTGCCCTGAGAGGCTGTGGGGTCTCTGCAGAGAGATTCAGAACTGAGCACGATCCTGGGCAGTCGCTCCAGCTGGCCCTGCTTGAGCTGGTTGATGATTCTAAGAGTTCCCTTCCAACATCCACAATCCTGTGAATGCCACAGACACTGCTTTCTCCCACAGGTATCTGACAATGGGAAAAATGTGGGAAACCACCCGACCTGAAGCATGTGTGCCCTGGCAAGCCTTAGTGAGATGACCACTGGGATATTAAGATTATTATGTCCCTGATTCTGGGAAGCAACATGATCACAGGTTTATCATGGCAGATGAGATGCTTTAGGTGTATCTGTCAGCAGAAACACCTCAGACTATCTTCACGACCAAGAAATTAAGAAACTGAACCTAAGGAAGTATTACCCAGGGAAGTAGTTCAGGCACCATCCCCGGAGGTATTTAAAACACATGTAGATGTGGCACTTAAGGACATGGTTTAGGGGTGGGCCTGTGTGAGGGACTGAAATGGTAATGTTCAATGGCGCAAACAATTGGCCATTTGCAAAAGCAGCAGGTGCTTTGCTGATGATGTGCAAGGGAACAGCTCAGGGGCAGAGGGGGTGAACATCCACCACCATAGGGGACAAGCTGGGCTTTGAGACAGTTAAGGGAACAGGCTGAAAAGCAGCACATCCTGTGAGGTGGGATAGTGCTTTTTATCATGGCAATGTCCTTCCTTACACAACTGGCTCAGGGGTGAAAACTCCCCTCCCTCTCCGGGGGAGATACTGGGACAAGATGACTGTAGCGCATAAGTTGGCAAGGCTGATCAGGAGGGCTTTAAACTAGGTTTGAAGGGGGAAGGGATTGAAACCAGGCTCTCCAGTGATCAGCCGAAGGACAGAAAACCTGAGTTAAGAACGAAATCAGCAGCCCACCTGAAGTGCATGTACACCAATGCACACAGCATGGGCAACAAACAAGAGGAGCTGGAAGCCATCGTGCAGCAGGAAAGCTCTGATGTAGTTGCCGTCACAGAAACATGGTGGGATGACTCATATGACTGGAGTGCAGCCATGGATGGCTACAGCTCTTCAGAAGGGACAGGCAAGGTAGGAGAGGTGGAGGGGTGGCTCTGTATGTTAGAGAGCCTCTTGACTCTTTAGAACTTGAAGTCAGTAACGATAAGGTTGAGTGCCTGTGGATCAGAATCAGGGGGAAGGCCAACAAGGCTGACATCCTGGTGGGAGTCTGTTACAGACCACCCAACCAGGATGATGAGGATGATGAATTTTTCTACAAGCAGCTGGCAGATGTCTCAAAATCGCCAGCCCTTGTTCTTGTGGGTGACTTTAACCTGCTGGATGTCTGCTGGGAACTCCACATGGCAGAGAAGAGGCAGTCTAGGAGATTCCTAGAGTGTATAGAAGACAATTTCCTGCTCCAGCTGGTAAATGAGCCTACCAGGGATGGGGCCCTGCTAGACCTGCTGTTCACAGAGAGGGGCTGGTGGGAGATGTGGTGGTCGGAGGCCGTCTGGGGCACAGTGACCATGAAATAATAGAATTCTCAATACTCAGGGATGCAAGAAGGGCCATCAATAAAACCTCTACGCTGGACTTCCAGAGGGCAGATTTCAGCCTGTTCAAGAGACTGGTTCAGAGGTTACCGTGGGAAACAGCCCTTGAAAACAAAGGGGTCCAGGAGAGATGGACATACTTCAAGAAGGAAGTCTTAAATGCACAAGAGCAGGCTGTCCCAGTCTGCCGAAAGGCAAGCCGGCAGGGAAGACAGCCAGCCTGGCTGAACAGGGAGATCTTGAGGGAAATTAGGATGAAAAAGAGAGCCTACCGATTATGGAAAAAAGGACTGGCTACTCAGGAAGAGTTCAGGAATTTAGTTAGGTCATGTAGAAAGAAAATCAGAGAGATGAAGGCAAGATTTGAACTCAATCTTGCCATTTCTGTTAAGGAAAATAAGTCTTTCTATAGATACATCAGTAGCAAAAAGAGGGACAAGGAAAACCTCCATTCTTTAGTGGACATGGGGGGCAACATAGTTATTAAAGATGAGGAAAAGGCTGAGGTATTTAACACCTTCTTTACCTCAGTCTTCAACAGTAGGACAGGTCTCTCTGAGGACAGCTGGCTTCTGGAGCACGTAGATAGGAATATGAAGCTGAACAGTCCCCCCGTAATCAAGGAGGAAACAATCAGCGACCTGCTGAGCCACTTGGATCCTCACAAGTCTATGGGACCAGATGGGATCCACCCAAGGGTGATGAGGGAGCTGGTGGAAGAGCTCGCCAAGCCGCTCTCCATCATTTACCAACAGTCCTGGCTCACTGGGGAGGTCCCAGATGATTGGAAGTTGGCAAATGTCACACCAATCCACAAAAAGGGCCAGAAGGAGGACCTAGGAAACTACAGGCCTGTCAGTCTGACCTCAGTGCCTGGCAAGGTTATGGAGCAGATCATCCTAAGTGCAATCACACAACACCTACACGATGGACAAGGGATCAGACCCAACCAGCACGGACTTAGGAAGGGCAGGTCCTGTCTGACCAACCTGATCTCCTTCTACGATCAGGTGACCCACCTGATGGATGAGGGGAAGGCTGTGGGTGTGGTCTATCTGGACTTCAGCAAAGCCTTTGACACTGTCTCCCATAATATACTCCTGAAAAAACTGGCAGCCCACGGCTTGGACAGGGGCACTCTGTGCTGGGTTAGGAACTGGCTGGAGGGCCGGGCCCAGAGAGTGCTGGTGAACGGGGCTGCATCCAGTTGGCAGCTGGTCACCAGTGGTGTTCCCCAGGGGTCTGTGTTGGGTCCAGTTCTGTTTAATATCTTTATCGATGATTTAGATGAGGGGATTGAGTCCATCCTTAGCAAATTCGCAGACGACACCAAGTTGGGAGGGAGTGTCGACCTGCTGGAAGGCAGGAGGGCTCTGCAGAGGGATCTGGATAGGTTGGAGAGCTGGGCTGATTCCAGTGGGATGAGGTTCAACAGGGCCAAGTGCCGGGTCCTGCACTTTGGCCACAACAGAGTGGCAGGAGAGCAGCCAGGCAGAAAGGGACCTGGGGGTGCTGATTGACAGGAGGCTGAACATGAGCCAACAGTGTGCCCAGGTGGCCAAGAAGGCCAATGGCATCCTGGCCTGTATCAGGAACAGTGTGGCCAGCAGGAGCAGGGAAGTGATTCTGCCCCTGTACTCAGCACTGGTGAGGCCTCACCTGGAGTACTGTGTCCAGTTCTGGGCCTCTCAGTTCAGGAAAGATGTTGAGGTGCTGGAGCAGGTCCAGAGAAGGGCATTGAGGCTGGTGAAGGGACTTGAACACAAGTCCTACGAGGAAAGGCTGAGGGAGCTGGGGTTGTTTAGCCTTGAGAAGAGAAGGCTCAGGGGAGACCTCATCGCTCTCTACAACTACCTGAGAGGAGGTTGTAGGTAGGTGGGGGGTTGGTCTCTTCTCCCAGGCAATCAGCAGCAGGACAAGAGGGCATGGTCTTAAGCTGTGCCAGGGGAGGTTTAGGTTAGATATTAGAAAGAAATTCTTTACAGAGAGGGTAATCAGCCATTGGAATGGGCTGCCCAGGGAAGTGGTGGATTCTCCGTCCCTGGAGGTTTTTAAGATGAGGGTGGATGTGGCACTTAGTGCCATGGTCTAGCAACTGTGGTGGTAGTGGATCAAGGGTTGGACTTGATGATCTCAGAGGTCCTTTGCAACCCATCTGATTCTATGATTCTATGATTTACACCTGGGCCTGAAGATTTTCATCCCTTCTGATGAGGCATTACTGGAGGCAGCTGTCATGTCTTGCAAGGTGTCATAAACCATCAAAGACCCCCAAAGTGCCCCCAGGAAGCTTTTCTGGGGCCTTCCACCAGAGGACTGTGCATGATCCACAGTGTTGCAACAGATCCACAGGCTTGCAACGGACAGTGTAAAACAAATCCCCCCCAGGGGAGTTACCTGGGCATTCCCATGTAAACCTAAGCCTATATTAACCCAATGGATTTTGTGTTTCAAGGGCTTCCCCCACCACCGACAGATCAAGTCTGTGACCATCACTTCAGCCAAAGGACATCAAAATTGCAACAATCAAGTTTCATCACTGGATCCATAGGTGGTGAGATCTTTCTGCTCTTATCCTTTCTATCTTTTTCTTATATATTTTCTTAAGTGTTATTTTTATGCTTTTATTTAGCTATATTACTATAGATAATAATAACCCAAACAGCTCCAGCCCCCCTTTCCATGGCAAACGAATTATTCTAAAATAAACCCTACATATATATGTATTTATAAACACCAGTCATTCGGTGTCATTTCACTCTAACCTGCCCCAAGGGATCTATTAACAAGAACCCTCGCCTACAGGGGTGAGTTGTAGCAGCTTGGCAGTGTCAGATTTATGGTTGGACTTGATGATCTTAAAGGTCTTTTCCAACCTAAATGATTCCACGACTTTAGGCAAACAAGCAGGGAATGCTGTCCTAGCTGGCAATGCCACTGAGGCACAGTGTGCCACCGTACTCACATCCAGTTCTGTCTCCTCCTCTGGCAGGCCCAGCAGCCCCTTGAGCTCCTCATCCTCACCACCCATCTTCTCATCCCCCTTCACCGCCGACGGCAGCGTCTGCGGCTTCTCGCGCAGGGTGTACGCGCGGGTGGAGGCTCCGAACGACACCGTGGAGTCGATGGGGATCTGCTGTGGTTTGTGGGCTTCCAGGCGGATGTGACCCAGGAACGTGCCATGTGCTGAGGGCGTCAAAATGCAAAATAGCCTGTTAGTCACCAGACTGGGCTCACGGTATTCCAGTTCCAGTTTGAGAATCTCAGAAACTGTAACAACTGTTCCGAGGTACAAGGCACTGAGGGACTGCTGAGAGCATCGGCTATGTACATTGTACCCATCATCTCACACACTGAGATAACACACACCAGAAGTCCTCAAAAAGTCATGGAAATCAATTACAAACACCCTTTACTTTCTGTATTCCTGCAGGTCCCAATGTACTATGTCTATGTCTATGTCTAGACAGCGGAAAAAACCACATGACAAGTTTCAGACCTTGGGAAACTACCCAAGAGAAGGATTTGCTAAAATTGTGAAGGCCAAGTCGCTTTCCTCCTCTCCTTTTGCCTCTTAAAGAATCTAGAAATGTTTTAAATAACCACTGAGGCAGATGTAAGCTGACAGGAGCAGACACTCCTTTGCTCTAACCCTTGCCCATCTTTCCTTAGGATGCAAATTCCGATTATATCCATCTGTCCACACAGTGCAAACAACAGCGGGAAAGGACAAAGTGTCTCAGATTCAGAATGTTTAAGCACTGAAATATTGCACTTCTGTCTGGTTAAATGCCACACTACTTACTGCTGTTCAGATCTATGAGGAAAACCCTCTTGAGATGTTTGTGATAGACCAAGGCAGCATGGACACGAGAGCAAGACTGGTGGTCAATGGTAAAATCGCACAGATCAGGATTTCTCCCAAAGAGATAGTATTTCTTCTCATCAATGATGAGTTTCTGAGTAGAATGTCAAACAGAGAAGCATATTAGACTCCTAGAATCTTTTGGATCTTCCTGAAAAAATTCAAGAACATGAATAAACAGAGCAAATTCAAAATGAAGCATCAACAGCTCATCAATATTTCAGTTTAGTCTGGTACTGTTAAATACAGAAACTCAAATCTGCTCTTTGTAAAATCAGAACAGATGAATGTGTGAGAGTCCCAGTTATTTCCTTCTTTACCAGCCAACACAAGACAGCCTCTTCAAATCATGAGATTCTCTATCACATCTGCACCCAAAGATTTTAACACATTCCTCGATTGCTGACCTTGGGCCCTGTCCAAGGCAGGAACCCACGCTCAGTGATCTCTGGTCTGATACTCAACATCAAAATTATACTTCTGTACAGAACTGGACCTGCAGGAGTTTCCAGACCTCTGGTATAAAGATGTAAAACTATACTGAATATGTGGTGTGACTGGAATACATATTAGTCTATTCAAGTAAACCATTAATTTTAGGCATTTCTTCTTTATTCATCCTAGTTCTAATCTTTTCTTCAAACAAGATCTTAGAAACCTTAATATAAGTTCCATAAACCATCTCTATAAAGTGAGGGACATGCTGACAAAGTCCTGCAGTATTTCCATTACCAGACCATGTTGCTGAGGGAACTTCTTGCACCTGAATGCTACAGTACCTGAGCACGGCAGGTGGAGAACCCTCTCCCTGCCTCCCAAGAACTTCATCTAATCTATATTTTCCTGCTCCAGCTGGACAAAGTAAAGGCTGGCAGTGCGTTACACATCTGTTAACAGGCTTCTCCTGCTTTTTGAAACATTTAACAAAGCCCACACGTTTCAACAGCATCATCAAAGGAATGCTGAGGATAAATTTTCCATCAGAAAACCTCATGAACCAGTCTGAGATGAACTAGCATTCTGCCTGCTTGAGCACATGGATTCCTCCCCCTCCCTCTGTTCCCAGCGCCTCTATCCTCTCCTCAGTCTCACTGCCACACATCTGAGCCAAGTTTTCAGGCTGCAAAGCCTTTTTTCCCTGTGTTAATCTTTCCCTGTGCCTTTGGTCAGATGGGTGTCCCAGCTGCTCCAGGGAAGCTGTGGGTTACAGCAGTAGGGTGGCTGATGCTGAGGATCCCCCTCTCTGGCAGCACCATTCCAGTCAGCATGTGTTTCCTCCTCAGTTCTGCCAGGTACAAATCACATGCTCAGCTACAAAAGCCAGTGTATCTGAGTACGTCCAGGTGGCTGCTCTGGGGCTTTTCAGACAGACTGACACAGCGACAACCCCGAGAGTTCCTCATTCTGTGGCACCACCAAGTCATAGAGAAAATAAGGAGACAGTTTGAATTAAGACACAGTATTTATACTCCTCTGCCTTATTTGCAAGGACAAAAATCCCATCATGGACCTCAGCTTCTACTACAGGTCACCTTGCAAAGTCGCATCTATTTACCTGCCCACCAACTATGAACTTCAAGGCTTTAGCACTGCTGCAGTCACGTCACTTCCCCACTGTTTTTTTCCCAATTTTTCCCCAAGGTTGCTCTATTTTCCAGGTTGGATTTTCCAGTGTTCTGCTGAACATCTGTCAGGCCCAACGCTGCAAGTTCTCACCATCTGGTATTCAGTAATAAGCATTTAATTTATTTCTGTATGTTTATTCACTCTTTTAGGTCACTCATCAGTCTCCTCAGTGATACACAAACTGGCAGAAAATCCACAAGAGTGCCAATACTTAGGCTTACACCATAAAAAGTTTTCTTTGTGAGTCCACATGTCATTTGATAAATCAGCAATCACAGCTTAATTGGCAATTCACCTGCAACTACATGGTCTCATGACAAATGAGGTGCAAATGCAAAATGTAAGTGATTTTCCTCCAGCTGGGACATGTAAAACATGCAGGCATCTCCCCTGAATCTATCTGTGTTTGGTGCAGAGCAACACACCTCAAAGCCTCAGTGTAATAATTTGAATAAGATTAAAAACATGAGAAATCACTATATTGAGTCTTCTGGGTTCTGCCCTGACCTGCACACTTTATCATCACTTTCTGTCTCTTTACAAATGCTGGTTTTCACAAGACTCCTCAGAGTTAACCAGAAAGTATAAGCCACTGATGAAGAGCTTAAATTAGTACATGGTCTCCTCCATCTTTTCTGGTTGAATTTTATTTTACTTTTTTTCTCCCACCGGTAAACAGATCCATCCACCTCCTCCCTGTACACTCTCCACACCAGTGTGCCCTTTCAAGGCTTTTCCCTGCAAGCCTTAACCATTGTTCCATGAGTCTTACTGATATCTTCTCTTGGGATCAGAGTTGTTTCATCCAGCTATTGATCCGAGAACACCATAACTGTTTGTTACAACACATCTTTTGAGGAAGCCTGGTTAGGTTCTCTGAGGATTCAGCTTCCCAGCATTGGATTTATGTCCCATATTCCACAGTTCCTTACTCATTTAGATCAGTACCTGACTCTTCCCATGCTCAACACCTTTGCACTAAGGAATTCTATGATTCCATGTTGTAAGAAAGACGAGCATTAACTTTTCCTTTCATTGTGAATTTGAAAAAAAGTCCTGTGTAAACACAGCCCTGATAAGAACAAGTGGATCTTCAGAAGCTGATTCATTCCTCCACAAATAGTGCTCAGCTCCACAAGCAGTTATCTCATGATTTCAAGTATCATAAAAATTGGCCAAACAATTTCTTATTTTTGCCCACAACCGACACCAAAAGCATCCTGTAAGTTTTCATTTGCACCTGTTACACACAAACACACAAACCTGTCCCTGACTGGACAGCACTTCGAGAGTTTTGCAAAGACACAAATTCATAAATTGGAAATACAACAAATTGCCATCAGAGAAAATAATTCTATTGACTTTACTTCAACATGTTTCCAAAATGTTCTGTGCCTCTGAGCTATAACCCAGTGTCTTCCTTCACACACTGAGCTTAAACACTGCATGGCTTGTTTTGCTGTTGCACTTTGCAGACCCAGCGATCACAGGGTGACCCTCAGGCCTCGGCACGAGGCTGGGACACTGATGGCTCGGTTAGTACCAAGTGCTCAGTAACCCACGGGATTTAACAGCTCTCTTCCTTGGCTACTGCTGTCTGCCATGACAGACAAAACTGGAGAACTCTTTGCCAGCTGTACCGAACAGGGAAACACGCGGATCACATCCAGGTGCTGCTCATTTGCTGCACAGTTCCCACGCACACACACAGGACCTTGTTTCAGGTAACCACCATAGACTAGAGGACTGAAGCCATCACCTACACACAGTGCAAGGCCCAAAGCAGCTGCACAAGCAGGTGTGTGGCATTGAGAAGGCTGAGCTCAGGAACAATCCTGCTGCAGCTCTCTGAGCTTGAACATGATTCTGAACACGTAACAGAGGCAGGAGAGGCAGAAAACATGGCCCAGGGTTCCAAGACAAGCACAATGCAAAGGGTTTGAGAGCCACAGTGTTGGTGAAGGAGAGTCCTGGAGTCCTGGTATGAACCAGCTCAGCCACATTCTGTAGGACAAAGGAGCTGCTCTGAATGTGCAGTACGTGTGTGCCAGTATCTATCTCCTTTCCAATGAATGTTGAACGAAGATCTCTCAGGTCAAGACTGGCTTTGCCAATTTCTTGTCTTTAAATCCAGAGTAACAGCACTCTCTCAAAACAGCAATGGACTATAAAGAAAAGCCTCATTTTACTGGTTTCTGGCCTGAGAAAACACAAGTTTATTTGTGAGACACCTATTTGTGACATCTCTATCTGCTTTCCTGTGCAAAGCATATACCGGTAACTCAACCAAATTCCAAACACTAAATCTGTGCTGCTAGACACCAGAAGGAACACTTAATACTGTCTCATGCTTCTGTGGTAGATTTTAAGCTACCTAAATCTTGATCTAACACTGCTTTCTTAATTTTCCAATTTTTGTTCAGAAAAGTTGGCTCAGCTTTGCAAAATTTTCCTGGCCAGAAAAATTTCTGTTCTAGCCAACTGCAAGTCAGGAGTCTCTCCGCAGCTAAAATACATTCACTGGTTTGGGTCGTCTCTGTCAACCCTGTTAGAAGCTTTCCTTTATTCATTAAGTGTGACATAAGACAAAATATGAAATAGAGAATGAGGCAGTGCATAACAGACAAATTCCTCTGCTGTAATAAAATTAACCTGCTGTATCTGTGATGTTCACAGATCCTGAATGTGGGAGGAAAAATCCAACTGTGTTTCATACTGTAGGACAGGGCAGCACTCCTACAAGATACAGGGTGCCTGGTTAACCTTACTATAAAATAAAAAATTATCTGACCAGACAGGTTTCTCAGAACAAGTGGTACAAAGGGAAGAGCTTTTACTTTTACTCTTCTGTATTTGAGATTTCTTGACCACATTATTCAATTCCTGCTCTTGAAGTTCCTGGGACAATGTACCTTCTGCTGCAGTGTGGCACCTCCTGTGCAAGTATCTTACAGGGAAGAAAATGTCAACTTTGGTCCAAAATGAAGTTTGGAAGAAATCAGGCTCTGCAAAGTATGGAGTCTCCCTTACAAACATTTTATTTTTTGTCTCTCTTACTAGGGCAGGTTTAATGTTCAATAATTGTGTCACTGCTTGCTGAGCCCTGCAGTGCTGTATCCCTTCAATCAGTGCAGTTAATTGGGAGATAAACGATGAAAGCCCTGCATGGCGCGAGGCTGCCTTAAAGCACAGGCAAGGGAAAAAAAGTCACTTCATTCTGAAGTTTCAGAGCAAAACAAACTGATTTGAAAATAATGAATACGAGAGAGAAAGGAAATACTTATGAGTAAGTGTGGAAAAATGCTGGGAAATGTTCTACTGCTGGTGCCTATGTACATGACACACCAAATCCATCAAACCCAATTTCCATACCTCAATGAGTTTGTCTCCTTTGACTACATCCAGGTGTAAGCCAGGTGGTGGTTTTCCTGCCCTGGAAAATAAAGAAAGGCAAAATATAGTATCAAAACATTTAATAAAAAGTTTATTAGTGTTGGAGCTAAAACTCTTTTTGAGCTCAGACCAAACCTACACAAATGTAAGCAGAAGTAATTTGGGGAAAATATGAAAATCCCATAATTTTCCTTCCTGCAGATTCCTTCTGAAAACACATAAACCAAGATTTTTTTATGGGAAGAGTGAAGGTAACAGGATGTGAGGCATTTCAAGCTTTACCTCTCCAGGTGGAAACCAGTTGATTTACACAAGAGAGCAGCTCCTGAGAGAACTTGATATAAGGCAGGAAGAGACTAACAGGTATAGAAGGAGGTAAGCTGGGACTGTTTGTTCAAGGGCTCTCTTTTCTCATGTCACCTTCAAAACAGCACATCTCTACCCTTGGCTTCTGAGGGGAACAGGAATTTCTACCACCCTTCCCCTCCACTACTGGTAACGGCAAAAACCCCCAAAAGGTCTCTGCACACTCTTGTAATATTATAAAGGTGTTGTCCAATTGCCAGAGTTCCTCCAGGCTCACCTGTGATCGCACAGAACAGACTCCAGTATCAGAGGGGCCCCACCAGGGGACAGCAGCACAATCCTCTCCCACCACATTCCACCCCAACAGCAGCTCAGCTCCCCCAGCCCTACAGCTCCTCCCTGCTCACCTCCTGAGGGTAGATTCACCTGTCAGCCAGCATTATTCCCACCTGGAAACACAGCACAGAGCCTGTGGGACTCAGCAGGGCACAGCAAGATGCCAGCACGTGGGAGAACCCACAGGGATCAGCAAAAGGGTACTGGGCATTTGCAGTGCTCAAACCCATGACACCCTCAGGGTACCAACACCCTGCCCTGCACCACACGGGATCTTTGGTGTTGGCAGCAAAGGCTCTTTTTCCACTCAGATCCCTCAAAGTCTGCATCTCTAGCACTTCCTCACGGATAACACTCTGCAGTTTGTCTCTGAGGCTGGACCAGCTTTCTGGGTAGGTAGCAGTAGCGACCCAGTTCTCAGCTGCACCACTGCCCTTCTGAGGAACTCCAGAGAGATCACATTCCCATTCTGCTCCCTGCATGGAGCCAGCCCAGGAAACAGTGTCAGTGGGCAGCCACGTTCTCAGGGTGGCTGGAGAAGAAAAAAAGGTAACTGGTAACTGAAGTTGTTTGAGGGGGTTAAATACAGATGTTCACATTTCTGGGATGTGCCTTAAAATGTGATGGTTTCTTCTGTGTCCCCAGGTCAGTTCTCCTCAGTAACTTAACACAATACAGTCTTCTGTTATTGCTACTTCATTTCTTTCCCAAGCAATATTGCTGCTCCCAATCCATTACATCAGCCTTCCCAGATCTCTCTGTCCCTTTCTGAATCTGTCAGTTGGGACTTGGACAAGTTTTCTTGCCAGGCCCTTTCTCTACGACTGTGGATATACCACCCTAATGAGTACATGGTTAATACTGATGGATGAACGAATGGCAGCAGCAAAAGCAGAGATTGCGAAGCTCCAGGACAATCTGCTGAAGTGGTGACTGCTTCTAGAAACAGGATTATGGTGGTGTGGGGGATAGACCAGTCAGGGAACTGCCTCCTCTTAAGCACTACTCAAGGATCTTACAGCCAGGCTACACCTGAGCACTGCTGTCTCCTCCTGTGCTCCCTGCAGATCTCAATGCTCAGTTTGCTCTGACAGACAGGTTCCTGTCACGGATTCGTGTCCACTTCTCACTATCTCCTCTTTCTGCCCTTGAGCACTGGAAAACTTGTTTTTCCCCAGTCCTCTGAAATTGCCAAGTTCTGGTTACTCTGCAACGCAACTTTTGATAATCTTCACAAGGCTGCCTTACTCTGATCAAACAACAGCTGCTTCCCCAACCTTTGTTTTTTCTTTCCACATAGGTAAACCTCTCAACAAAGTCATTCTACAGGTAACTCTACTTCTTATTCAGCCTGGCCTCTGCTTTTCCTTTCAGTGATCTCTTCCTGGATACTCAATGGTCATGTGTCTGTCCCAATACACATTTCAGCAACACCCTCCCTGTACCTGACAGGTCACAGGAGAGCTCCCAAGTGCTGTAGCACAACTATTGTCCTCTTCTGTAAGCTGACTCCTGCCTGACGGTCATCTTTTGCCATATATCAGCTCTGATTTTTCATTGCCACCTCTATTTTTTATTTAACCCTTGCTGTTATTTTTACTCTGCCTTTACCTTCAACTTATTTTGAACTCATAAAACAAGCCCAGTAGTAGCACAAGGCAGTGTCTTCAGCTATGAATTAAACTACTTGAAAAATGTATCTATTCTCTGGCTTCTTTCGGATTGAGAATCCTTTGTAGGCAGTATTTCCCCTATCTACCCATTCCTGCAAAACACTGAACACAGGAAGGCTGTAAATACTGATTATAATACCATGAAAACAAACTCACAGAAGTAATTTCTGTTAGAAAACACCTTTGGAACAGATTAAATCAATGTCACAGTTCAGGCCGCCCAACTTAAATACTTTAAAAGCCTTTTAATCAAAAAAAGTAGAAAGATTTTCCAGTTTTAAATTCTAAACTAATTAGTTCCAGAGTCACCAAAGATCAGAAGTAATGGCTGGATTTGGAACTATCAACCACCCCTCACATGCTCTGCCTTATCACACCTCTCACCTCATGGATCAAGGAGTAAAACACGAAAGGAAATCTCTCACGAAAATCTACTAGAAGAAAGTCTGTTAGAAAGCGTGCCCTATGCTGTTACAGGAAAGCATTTTTTTCCATCTTATTTCCAATATTAAAAGAAAAAAGTCCTCTTCCACTAACTAATGTGCTAAAATATCCACTAAACTAATTTTCCTACATTGTTCTGAAGGATGAAGAATTACTTGAGGTCAGCAGACTGTCCCCTCCACAGAAGACACAGGGACAGCCCTTAGCACTGCCCCAAGCCCAGTGCTCTCCCATCAGAAATCTGCTCCAGCACATTTAAAAATGGACAACAAGCAGCTGTTCTGTACCCTCCAGACAGTGCATCACAGTCCCCAGTGCCTGCAAATCTCCTGCCTCCACAGAGCAGCATCCTGCAAGTGACCTGGAAGTAACACCTGGGAACCTACTGCTGATCACTAGTTGAGTGAGTTTAATGGAGACACAGCATGCTCAGACCACCCCTGAATCGCCAAAGCTTCCAGGGAGAAGTGAAGCCTTCCAGAAAATTCACGGAGCTGATTGGTACAGAGAACATGGCCATGGACACTATCATTAGAGGAATTCTCTGGATCAGGACATAACACATCAGAGATTTTCTTCACTATGAGTCCAAGGAACTCAAAGAAATGTCAGAAAGTTCTTAAGAACTGATAAAAAGAGTGACAAACTGCAAACCTCAAGTGGCTTCAGCCAGGCACTCTCAAGAGCTCCCTAAATCCTTTGTGCCTGATGGCCAAAGGACAGAAGAGGATGGGATACTTCAGGCTGAGGCACAGTGTGACAGGAAACCCTCTGAGCTGTTGTTTCCAATGATTTCAGCTGGTTTTATGCTCTTCTCTACAGAAAGAAATCAGAATAAATAAAATCCTCCTCTCACTGAGATGTTGGTTGATCACAGAGTTGTTGTGGATCGTGTGCACTGGTAATGGAAACGAGTGCTGTGCCCTTCTCAGGGCACAACACACAGCACAGGAGCTGAGCCCAGGCCAGCACTGGAGCCTGCTCAGGAGACAACTTCCTCTGCTCTTAGAAACATTATTCTGGCTAAACTTCCAGTTGTAAGAAACAAAGTTTAAAAAGGTTGTGGTTCAGACTGGATATTACAGACCCTTCCTGAATGTAGAAAAAAAATGCATTGTTTTATGGAATATTTCTGATGAGAAACATGGCTGCTTTGACCAAACAAAGCGTTCCACTTGGATTAAAGCATTTGCCCAACTTCACCTTGGCACTGTGCACCTTTTCTTGTTACAAATGCAGTTCCACACAGAACTAGATTTTAGTGGCTCACTCTGGTTCCCTTCATTACTTACTCAGGAACAAAGTCTCCACGGAACACAGTGAAATTTGGAAATTGCATACAAAATTTAATTTCTGAGAGCAAGGCCATAAATATTCTATTAAGAGAGAATTACAGGTTTTATGATATCAAAAAATTAATTCAAATGGCACTGAATTAAATAGGAAAATGAGTATTAAGTAGTGAATGCAACAATTATTTCATAAGATTATTCCTACATTTTCAGAGTGAGAACAGGTATACTGGCACTGTAATTTACCTGTAGAAATCAGAAGACAGGACTGTAACCTTTATGCCTACCAGGAAGTCATTCCAAAGCTTTGTTATTCTGACAGCTTGATTTCCATACTAATTTTTTTATCAAATCCTTTAATTTCCATTCTTAAGTTTCTTGTTTTTTCTCTTCAATTATAAAAAAAAAAATCCCTTTTTGAAGTACAGATAAGCTTTAATAAGTACAATTAAGACAGACTACACATTTTCATGAGCACCTTCTACAACAGCACTGACACTTCTCTACCTCACACACAGAATCCCAGACTGGTTTGGGTTGGAAGGGACCTCAAAGCTCAGCTTGTTCCACCTCCTGCCATGGAGAGGGACACCTATCCCAGGTTGCTCCAACCTGGCCTTGGACACTTCTGGGGATGGGGCAGCCACAGCTTCTCTGTGGTAACCTGTGCCAGGACCTCCCCGTCTTCACAGGGAAGAATTTCTTCCCAATATCCCATCTATCCCTGCCCTATGTCAGTGGAAAACCATTTCCCCCTTGTCTTGTCCCTCCATCCCTTGTCCCCAGTCCCTTTCCAGCTCTCCTGGAGCCCCTTTAGGCACTGGAAAGGGCTCTAAGGTCTCTCCAGAGCCTTCTCTTCTCCAGGTGAACATCCCCAGCTCTCCCAGCCTGGCTCCAGAGCAGAGGGGCTCCAGCCCTCAGACTGTCACCACGGCCTTCTCTGGACTCTCTCCAGCAGCTCTGAGTCCTCCTTTTGTTGGGGGCCCTAGAGCTGGAGGCAGCACTGCAGGTAGGCTCTCATGAAAGTAGAGGGGCAGAATCCCTCCTCCCCTGCTGCCCACACTGTGGGATCAGCCCAGCACAGGAAGGGTTTCTGGGCTGCCAGTGGATGTGGCCAGGGCATGTGAGCGTCTCATCAACCAACACCCCCAAGTCCTTCTCCTCAGAGCTGCTCTGCATCCATTCTCCACCCAGCCTGTGTATGTGCTTGGGATTGTCCCAAATTATTACATATCAGGTACAGTATTAAATCTTTTCACTAATTTTTGGACAGTTGTGTTACTGGTGACTGATGGTCACCCTGTGCTCAGCTGACATATTTGTGTATCTGTTCTCTTATTTCTGAATATAAACTTGTGTCCTTTTACTTCTGAATAGTTACTTTATGGCTTGAAGTAGTTGTTGTTCTTAGTCCCCATTTTCCATCATACTCTTCTGCACTTTATCTTGTTTGTACAGTTGTGGTCTTCATATTATACCACAAGGACCAGATAATTCTCTGGCCTCTATGCTGACCACACTTATGTCACCAATGACTGTTGTGGTTGCTTTTGTCAAGGTAATTAATAAAAAACCCCAACACTAATAGGGTCAGCCCACAGACTAGTCAGCTGTTATTACCTCATCAAAGTCAATTCCCTATAAATTCATGGTTTTTTTATGAACCCCTCTATTGCTTCCTAAAATGGTTGTTTCCTAAAATGATTGTTTCCTGTGTGTCCTGTAACCAACAGTCTTGAAGAGAGACGGCCCATCTGACTGTCAGGCTTTGGCAGACACAGCACCTCTGCTTTCCTGCCATGAATAATTAGTCCCTTCCCTACACAGTCGAGCAGGTGATGCTCAGATTTTCCCACAGCAGCTGCATCCATGGATTTGCTGGCCTTATAGAAGACATCAACTGCTTACAACAATCAGTAATTAAATATTTACAAGGGATACCACTGAACAAAAACAAATTCCAGCACAAGTTTTTAAAAGATTAAAACAGCTACAAGCAAAGAAATCTTTCTTTTGTACCAGAAGCAGAAAAATGTGTTTCTTTGCTTTCACCACCTCATGCTCACAGGCCAGGCCACGTCTCTGTGCCGTATGTCTGGATGATTCTGAGAGGAACCGAACAGATTATTGCTGCCCTTGATGGTAAACCCTCCACTGCAGAACTACAGAGCAATGGGAAATAGCAGGGACAGATGAGCAAAAAGAGAAAGAGAAGCGCAAGCTAAGGTCAAGCCTGCAAGGAACATATTGAGTAACAATGACAAACCATTTTGAAAAGGTAGGAGGTGCTGGAGCGGGTCCAAAGAAGAGCAACGAGGCTGGTGAAGGGACTTGAGCACAAGTCCTATGAGGAGAGGCTGAGGGAGCTGGGGTTGTTTAGTCTGGAGAAGAGAAGGCTTAGAGGTGACCTCATCACTCTCTTCAACTACCTGAAGGGAGGTTATAGCCAGGTGGGGGTTGGTCTCTTCTCCCAGGCAACCAACAATAGGACAAGGGGACATGGGCTCAAGCTCTGCCAGGGGAGGTTTAGGTCAGATGTTAGGAAGAAATTCTTTACAGAGAGGGTTATCAGGCATTGGAACGGCCTACCCAGAGAGGTGGTGGGTTCACCATCCCTGGAGGTTTTTAAAAAGAGATTGGATGTGGCCCTTAGTGCCATGATATAGTAATTGGAGTTGGATCAGAGGTTGGACTTGATGATCTTGGAGGTCTTTTCCAACCCAATCTATTCTATGATTCTATGAAGGCCATCAACACTCTGAGATGTGATGGTGGCTACAGTGGCCAAGTAACAGCACTGAAGTTTCACAAATCAGCTGGCAGGATCTCCTCCCCAAGACAAAGATTCAATGCTGACATGCCAGGAGGGTTACAACACCCACATCCAGCTGAAACTCTGCAGCAACACTGAAGTAAGTCATCAAGAGAAATTCTGAGTTGCAGCTATTGAGGACAGATTTAATTCTGTTGTGTTAGTTCAAAATTAGGTCAATTTGTTGGGTTTCTAAACATGGATTCAGAACCTTAATTTAGCCACACCCTAAAATGGTGGCCTCTGTGACTACTGTACACAGCTTCACATCCGACTTCAAGGACAGGGTGGAATTTTCAGAACTCTGGAGCTCATCTTCTCCAGAAATCTGTGTAAAAGCATTGCCAGGAATAGTCAGTTCTCGGCTCAAGGAAACTGAAGAGAAACAATTGGGGCTTTTAAAACGAACTATTTCAAATGTGCCATTCCAGGATGAGCCTGACATCCCCACTTCTGGCGTGTCAAGACAGAGTAAAGAAATTCAGAATTCCAAATGCAAATTACACCAGGACAAAAGGAGAGGCAGGCAGTATCCATTAAACATCCGGTGTACTTCAGACCAACACACCAGATAATTTGCACCTCACAGAAGTCCCTTTTACCCTCTAAAACCATCCAAGAAGGTTTGCAAAACTCTTAATAAAACTAGGATACGTAATTGTTGTCTAAAGACATTTTTTAGTCTCACAGTATGGCTAAATTTTAATGCATAGGAAGTACTGGCAACATCTTTATTCCACCTGTAAATGCACAGCTCAAATCTGTAATATGTATGGAACAGTTACAGTACAGGCATAAACAAGTTCTGGCATCAGCAAGTACTATTCAGATGGAACCACTGTTTTTCATCTGTCTTGAGCAAGTTTAACTGCTGGAAACACAAAGAAAAGAAAGAACAAGTATTTTATGGACTACAAAGAAGTAACATATAACAGCACAAAAACTAAATCAAAGCCACAACTTAAGCCTGATAAAAGCTGTGAATTTTGGAGCAGAAGTCTTTTCTGGAAATGGGGTACTCAAACACTGTCCATGATAGGGAAGAGGTACAATGATGGAGGCAAACCCCAAAAGCATGGGGAACAATTTAAAGGCAAAGAAAAAAAAATATTCCTTTTGATTATATTTAAGATATACTTGTCATATGATTGGTGTTCACAGCCCCCAGCCAACTTCCATTAGAGGCAGAAAAATAAACAGACAGGTAAAGCCTGTGATTTTGATTTTAATACAGGTCCATGAGACTGAAGAAAATTCACTACAGAAGAAGCTGCTACTGGCCATGAAGACTCTCTGCAGCTCCATGCTCTTGGTCACCCAAAGCTCTTGGTACAAAGAACTGCAGTGCTGCCTGTGCAGGAGACTTTTCGGTGCTTGGGTGAGACCAGGTTTCCTGCAGGACACATTTGCACTAAGACTTTCCATTAAGTCAGAGCTCTGAGTGACCCCATTATTGGTCCAAGCCTGCTACTGCAAACCATCCCCACTCTGGAGAATCCCACCTGCGAAAGGCCCATCACTGATTCCACACCATACCTGTGTGTGCTCTGGTTTGCTCTGAAAGGAACAGACACTTTTAAACCATGAGCTGGAATCCTCAGTTCAGTAAATGTCAGTAGAAAGCATCCAAAGCTTTAACATGAAATATATTCTACTTGTTTTGCAGACTGTAAAGATAAACCAGGAATAAATTAATTCCTGATAGGAGAGCTCCTTGCTCCTACAGGGGGAAGCCACAAAGACCCAACACTTCCCATCCTGGGTTCATAGAACACACACACTGACTGCAAGTTCTCCAGACCGGCTTACTGCCAGTTTACTTTTTTGTTTTTACACTCAGGAAACAACAGCTTACCCATTTCAAAAGAAGCATTAAGGGAAAATGTTAATTTTTTTCACACACATCTTTCACCAATATTAGCTGCCATGTCTACACGTGCCGGTTGGACAAGACCAAGTTGTATCAGGCACTCCTTTACTACACATGTACAAACACAGGGTCGGCTGGACCAAACTCGGTCCCTGAAACTATTACAATGTGCAGAAGACTGAGGGAAAACAAAGAGCTTCCTTAGAATGTATAAAGAGAGAGTCCAACAAGAGCTTTGCTGCACCCAAGAAGGATTTTGGATTATTACTGTAAAAGGACATTCAGGCTGTAAAAACCAAATTACCAAAAATCTTAGAACTGTCAGAATAAAACACGCATCCAAACATGCCCCCCTTCCTGCTCAGCTGTGCCCTCCTGGCTTGGATCCCATTTCTCATTCAGCACAACACACTGTGCTCCAGAACCACACCAGGGCAGCGGGGAGTTCTGTCAGACCCTGCCCTGCTGCAGCTAAAGCCACAAAAACAGGTACCTGAGGAGGCCCTCACAGGTACAGGTATTCCAAGCCTCCCCTTCAGATGGGATTTCTTTAGGAATTCTTCTGCAATACCATCCAAGCCACTGAGACCAAGCATTTCACAAGCTGTTCCATCTACAGCTTTCAAAGGCACAAGACATTCCAATTTACCAGGGAATATAATACATGTTGTAATCACTGTTGTATAAAAACACTAAGAAAAAAATAAAACAGATGATACTTCAAATTTCAAGTTGAATATCCAGAATAATTTTTGGCTTTATCTACTTTATTGTGTCATCACCTTATGGAACACCACCCTGCCTCATGTAGATGTTTGTTGTTGTGTATGTTCAGCACAAACAAGATCCTAAAATACATGAGGAATTCTTTTCCACGAGAGAGTTAAATGGCTTTACCACCTAAAGCAGGCACTTACAAACCAGGTCAAAATTAGAAAGCACGCTTGCTCTGTGTGCACGCACTGGATACTGTCCCGGGGCACTGAGGTACCGCGGCTGTGGGCAGGGCGGGCACAGAGCGGCTCCCGCTCTCGGGTGCGATGGTGTGTCATTGTCCGGGCCATTTAAAACACAACCGCGCCCGCCCCGCTGCTCGAGCACCCAGAGACCGCGGAGGGAGATCGCTTCCGTGATGCACCGAAAACACGCAAAGCACACGAGCGACAGGCCCCTGATCCAGGCTCTGCTCCCGGCAGGAGCGCAGGCCGGGGGATTTCACGGGATCCCTCCCTTCCACGGCCCCCACCCGCCCAATTCACAGGCCCGGTGCTTCTCCAACACTTCATCCAGCCCTGACCTCTTAACTCAATATAGTAAACGACCCGGGCTTGTTTCAAGCTGGCAGATTTCCCGCACCAGACACATCCCCTGAGCAGAATATTTAATTTGTACCACACCGCGTGTTCCGTTCGAGCCCGGGGAACAGCCCCGGCCCCGTGGGCAGGGCCCGCAGCGCTGCTGACAGCGGCCCCCAAAGGGCCGCGCTCCTACTCAGCCCCCGCCGGCCCCGCCCCGGCTCGGTGGCCCCGGGGGCGCGGCCCCCGCCCCGCCGGCCCCTCTCACCAGCTCGGGCACTCGAACAGGGCGCCTCCGCCCGCCGGGGCCGCGCCCGCCGCCATCTTGGCTCTGCCCCATTCAGCCGCCGCGGGGCACCATGGGAAGGGCGAGCTCCCGGCGGCCCCCGCGCGGCACGAGCGGGGCGGGGCAAGCGACGGGCGGGGCTTAAGTGGACACGTGCTCCCGCTACTGGCCCCGCCCACGGCGCCCGTGCTCAGGGGAGGGGCCGCGACAGGGACAGAGCTGAGCCGGGGCAGTGCCGGGGACAGGGACAGGGACAGGGACAGAGCTGAGCCGGGGCAATGCCGGGGACAGGGACAGGGACAGAGCTGAGCCGGGGCAGTGCCGGGGACAGGGACAGGGACAGGGACAGAGCGGAGCCGGGGCAGTGCCGGGGACAGGGACAGGGACAGAGCGGAGCCGGGGCAGTGCCAGGGACAGGGACAGAGCTAAGCCGGGGCAGTGCTGGCGACAGGGAAGGGAGAGAGCTGAGACGGGCCACGTAAAAGCCTCCTCTCTCCGGGAGGCCGGAGCTGGCGCGGGGCTGGCGCTCAGAGCCCGAACACCCACCACGGGCACCAAGGAACGCCCATCCCTGCCCGGTGCCCCGGATCGGCGGAACACCCGTGTCCGAGCCGGGCACACCGCACTGCAGCCCCAGCCGGGGGGTGCCGATGGTGAGTTTTCACACCCAGGAACCTCAGTCAAGACTGTTACAAATGGCTCTGCAGCAGTTGCGCTGCTCCGATCAATGATGTGCAGAGAGAGGAGGCAGTTCAGGCAGTTACAGCAACTCCGAGCCCAGAAACCTGGACCAGTGTCCTCAATTCCAGTTTCCGGAGGATTAAAACAGGCTAGAGGAAGGATGGAGCCTACAAATAATGCACCAATGCTCCCTTTTGGGCTTGGTGAGGAGGAAAGTGCTCTCATTCTGACACAGCAGTGTGACACCCAAAGGACTCTGCCCTGCAGCAGGCAGGCACAGACCAGCAGGTTCCACCCTTTTCGAGGAATACTTTAAAAAAGGAGCAGAACGACACACAGTTCCCTTGCTTTAAAGTCAGATTTTACTGTACAGGCTCAGCAAAGGTTCCAAGTTTTAGCAACAGGCAAATAGTCAAAGCTGACCCAACACTGCTCTGGGGCATGAGATTAATTTTTCTGGGATCAGCTACTGTACAGGACTTTGCACAGGAGTATTGTGTGTGTCCTGTGAAAGGAATTACGTGTTTTCACCTACAAATCAGGACCACTGAACTAAAGCTACAGAAGACACTACTGTGCTGATGTAAAGTTTTCTACTTTGCTTACAGAGGGAACTGCAAACACATCTGTGCCAGTGTAAGTGCAAGAGAAAGGAGCTCTGACAGAGGCTTTTAAAAAGTGTTTATTGATGATTATTAGACGGAATGATGGCGCAATAGTGCAAACCACTGTGCAATTGGGAGAACACTCCCTTCCCAGCTTTCACATTTACTTTATTATAGAGAAGACATGGAATAAAGATAAATACAAAATGGGTCAGTATGCTGCATTTACCACACTCCCTTGGGCTTTGGACAGATTATGGTTCCCTCAGTGCATGTCAGTTCAGAGTTACACAAAATGGGGAGTGGCTGCTGTGTTCTGCCCAGCTCTCTGAGCTGGAATGAGCAATCTTTTCATTTGCACACATATCCTCAGTCTGAAAATCCCAGCACTTCACTCAGCCAGTTTCTGCATTTTCTGTTTCATAAAGAATGGAAAATACCAGATGATCACAAGCCACACATAATATTTACTAACACACTACAAGTGAGCATCAAAAGTACTACAGAAGCAAGATTTCTGCTAACACTCATCTATCTTGCTAGCTTGTAAACTTAGGTGCCCACTTCCTCATCTTTGTGTGATTTTCTTCCTGAAAGCTTCTAAAAACAACTGGGAGTAGCAGCTAAACTTCGTATACCTAGTGCTTGACAGTCAGCATTGGAAGAGATTTATTTGTCCGCTAATAAACAACCAGATAGTTTGTGTAAGGAAGTTGCATTGTTAGACTGTAAGTCAAAGAACATTCTGTCCTCAAATGATGCATTTTGGGAAAAACTAACCTGCAACCACACCTAAAAAAATTAAACAACACAGTTACAAGTCTCAAGGCTAAACTGACCAGCACGCAGTGGTTCCAACCATCATCCACACATACTCTCCTTGCCTCTTGAATCTGTATCATCACCTTTCTCTTCAAGAGAATCTAGAACCACAGCCACTTGGAGACAATAAAACCACGGGGCAGATACTGGAGACTTTAGAAACTGCTGGATTTATGTAATGTGACTTGGTGGTGTGCTGTCTTTGAATGTCATTCTCATTCCAGTCCAACAAAGTTACCTACACATACAAAATGTTAAAGTTGTGCCACTTGTCAAAAACAAGACATCTCCAATTATTGACCACACTTCAGCCTACAGTTGGGACAGGGAATAATACATTACAGAAAGCAAAACCACAAGGTTTTAGTTACATAAAACAATATAATTTGTATATAAACTGATAAATACCGTCTCCATGGTTCACTAATTCCAAATACTAGTTATCTGCACATTAGTTGCTAATATCTATTACTAGAAGTAGCTCCAGCTCGTGCTTTCAGGGTGGTCAATTCATCTCCGAGACTAGTCAGCTTGTTTGCTCTGAGAGAAAGAAATCTCAGCAGTGAGACTGGGTTCCATGGGAAGATTTCATTTGGTTGCCCACCAGATAATCACTCCTATGATTAGACAGGCCACAGCAAGGCCCAACAACAGGATACAGATCTTCTTACGGGATTTCTTCTAATAAGAGAAGAAAAAAAAGCCACTGACACCAGGAACAGTTGACAAGAGCTAAAAACAAGACCACCATTCTGGTTACTGACTTTGGTGAACCAGAGCACTTGACACCCACAGTTACTCGAGAGAAGTAACCAATGTAGTCTGAACACTTTTACATGTTCCTTAAACTGCATGATTCTACAGATGAATGTTTTTAGTTTTAGAAGTGCAATGGTCAAATTGATGCAGTTAAGTCAAAATGTGACAGGTTTTGCTTCTCTTAAGGAAAATACAAGCCTCAGAGAAAGCCAAACCTTTCTAGCTATTTAGATTTTTCAGGTAAGCCTAATCAAACTCCCAAGTAGTTCTCTGATACAATCTCCACTTGGCCACTTAGGCTTGGTGTTGCATTTCTACAGTTTCAATGATTTCATGTACAGTTATTGTACTTGGATTTGGCAGCATTGCTCACTTCATTCATCACAGGAAACTACAGTCAATCCACATACACCAAATATTTTTAACTTGGTATCTAAGGATATGAAGGTAGTTCCATATAACCACTTCCTTCTCCGTCCAGAAAAAACACATCCAAAACATGTCCAATAGCTCTCAAACTTAAATTTATAAACACCTTAAAACTTCGTAAAGGAAGCCATGGAGAGAGACAATACTATTAAATGCTGCCAGATGGTAAAAGATACTTTTCTTCCTTACATTTAACAGCGCTGGAGTTTTATTGCTTTCCAGTACCTCCCACTTAACAGCTAGGAAGAGTCCAATATTATCTTGTGTGGAATTCTGAAGTCCCAGCAGTGACTAAGCAGAACCCTTAGTCCCTCACAGAACCTGGACCTACAGGGACAAGGGTGATGAAGGGAACCTACAGAAAACATTGACTGTAACCCAACAATGAGAGCCACTGCGAGAGACCTGGTGGGACAGGGAGGACAGACTATGGGAGAGAAACTCAGCAGAGGGAAAGGAGTGCTGCAAATCCTAGTCACCAGAAGTTTCCCAAGTCTGGGCATGGATTTTTGTATGTCAGTGTCTTGGCTGATATGTTTACAAGTTGGATACAACATAAGAATTTGTTCTTGTTTGTTCTGCTAACTCCTAAGAACAACAAAGACAGGTAAACACACTTGCAGAGTACATTTATATGAAGGGTCAGACTGTCTCCTCTGAAGTAGAAGGTGAATTTCAATACTGTGTTTTTGACTCAAATGCTTTATACATTCTTTGCAGCCAATTTTGAATGAGTGCCAGCTTGCACAAGCTGGTTTTAATAACTAGTTTGGTGTGCTGCAGGCCTCAGTATGTGTCTTGTTCTGCCTGTTCCATTATTGCTCAACTATACACTGACAATAAAACAAGCACACAGAATTTACCTGATAATAGGCAGCTCTCTGTAACTGCTCACTGGCTCTTTCCACATGAACTTCTGCACTTTCCACATTTGCCTCTATGCTATCTATGGAAAAAACACGAGAACTCACTGTAAAATATTTCAGAGCTTCAGTGTTTAAAAATTCCAGAAATACAATACTTTTAATGCAAAATACTGTAAAATTTGAACACATAAGCAAAACTTGTAAGTGAACTAAGAAGAAACTTATTATCCAAAGGCACTTACCAATCATATCTCCTTGGTCATGAATCATCATGGCTAAATCCTTAAATATCTGATTGACATCCAAAATGTCTGCCTGAAGACAACAGTTTAACAAGTTACAGAAAACACTGGGTACAGTTTTTCTAATCCTCACTCAGTACCTCTTTTGACCATTGTTCAAAAGCTCACAATAGACACCAGCATTCACTGACTGAGGTGCCTTGAAGTTACTCTCTGCGCAACTTGGGATTAACACAATACTCCCGCTACTGAATATTTGTTTCACGCCACTAGCAATTAACCCAGTATGGAACAGAGATGAACACCGCAACATGAGTTGCTCTGGCCATCTCTGAAGGACCACCAGTCAACACTGAAGGTAAATATACCCCTTCGACAGGAGCAGCGAGATTGATCTTGGCAACAATCCTCTCTACAAGGAACTCTGTTCCTCCACATTCAGCTCTCCTCAGCCCATCCCATTAGTTAGCACTGCACCCCTTTGATTTATCTCCCAATACTGTTAACTGTGCAGGAGCTACTGGTCACCTCTAATTGCCTGATTGCAGTTTCTCTTTCTTTAATGAGTTCAAGGTCCTGTTCAGTTATTGCCACATCTTCTTCCTGAGACTGCATTTGATTCCAATCTTCACCACTGCAAAAGAGGGGGGAACAAAGTATGACTCTCTCTCTGACTATAGGTACTTCCACGCTGCATTTGTAGCAAAGCAGCAGTGAGTTAAAGAGTTTCCTACAGAACAACCCCCAGGGTTCTTGGCCCTTGCATTGTGCACAGGGACAGGACTAAATTGTGACAATGGTCACAAATTGGAACAATTGAAAAAAGGGACAGATCAGGCAAAGTGAAGAAACTTGAAAGCAGTTACATAGAATGCTCTGTTCTAGGATGTGACAGTTATCTACAGCATTAGAGAAGAAACCTGCTTATTTCAGTTCTGCTTTTCTTTTTTAATACTTGTACCTTCCTTCCTTCTTACCATCCCCCCAAAAGGAAGAAATCAGGGTAAATGGTTTGGTAGAGAGCAGCCTGCAAGCACATTATCAGAACAAAATGACACCTGACAAACATCTGACAAAGATTCTTGCTTGCTATCTGGCATTGGGGATAAGATTTAAGTGTTTTAGTATTTTAATTCATTAGTCTAGTAAGAACTTCAAATTAAATTACACACCAAAAGAGATGTTAAAAACCAAGGAACTCTGCATCCCAGTCTACCTCTCTCCTGATGAGCTGGTTCTTCAAACTGCTGCAGAAGTTACACCAATTATAGTGGAGCCAGCACCTATAACACAAGGCCATCTCTATGTTCAGCTTAGAAAGTTCTTCAAGGGCAACATCTCCATCTTTTCAACAGAGAAGTGTGCCAGGAAGCGCTACACCATTCCAGTGTTTGGAATACAACACTAAATAGTAAGTTTTAAAGCCTCAAAGTGCCTAAAGAAATGAAGATAAACTACATGAGTAGGTCATATAACTGACCACTTCAGCAATTCAACTCTGATGTGACTGTAGGGTTTGCAGATCTTTAAAGCAGAAGTTTCTGGCACGTAGCACACAGGAACAGCTTTGAATGTGGAATAGCTGCTGAGTGCCACCATCTCTCACTGAGCTAAGGGGCTCTGCATGAACAGGTACCTCTCTGGATCCCACTGCTTCAGCGTGCAAGGCCTTCAAACTCATCCCAGCACCTGCATAACTGAACAGCCTGGGGCTTCACCCCTGCCCCGTGTGAAAGCCCAGGGCTAAGGAAGGGATGCACAACAGGCAGCTGAGCAGATGAAGGGCAGTTTGCAGGGAGAGGATGTATAGCTGAGACAGGCAAGCAAAGTCTCTTGATTCAGAAAGTGGAAGGATTTACACAGATAGGGCCAACAGATTCCAGCCCAGCTGACACAGTAACCACAGACACTTCTGAAGGCTCCCTGGTTCTCTTTGCCACACTGGAGAGTTGATGTAACATTTTGCAAAGCTATCTACCACGCAGGCACAATGTTACTGCAGAAGCAATACAACTGTCTGACAGGTGACAGTAATGCTGTCTTGTTGTGCATGTTCTAGGATTAGATTGTCAGTGCATAATGTTCCAGGGCTTCTGAATTTTAGGCAACCTAATCTGCTACTCTGCAATAGCTCCAACTGGGCTGCTGGAGAACACTCAAACCCATGAAATAAATATGCTGCTCTCTGTGGAAAGAGTCACAGTGACTGAAATCCTCTCTGCTAATCTTTTGCTTACAGGCCAGAAAACCAGGAGCTCCAGCTGCCACATCCTAAGGACAGTACAATGCCCCTCAGGGTAGTAATCACACTATCTATATTTAAGAAAGATAAAATACTGTAATATGCAGTTAATTTTCTACATTGTATATTACATGTGGTGTAATAATTGTTTTTCAACTCTTTTTGCTTTGCATTCAGCCAGCAGAGTCTGGTCCGAGTTACAATAACAGATCTTACCATAAAAACTTTAGCTATATGTAGTGAAAACCTCAAGAGTACAAGAAGTTATTACCTATCAAATGAAACAAGCTGTTCTTCTCTGAACCGCTCATCAGCCTGGAAGAGATAAATGAGTCATTAGTCTCATAGACTACCAGGACCACTCACAAAATCACCAGCAGCATCTTGAAGACCAAAGCACATACTGTTCAGAGAGTTCTTGGAGAATTCCACTGTCACTGCAGATTTAACTTTCAGATTTAGCTTTCAGATTTAACTCAAGTTAACTGAATGATCAAAACCAGCCAGTCCATGTCCTTGGATCAGCTGTCAATGTTTGTCACTTCCTTTCCCAACACAAAGCAAAAAATTTAGAGCATAATCCAACAGATAAATGTGTTCCCTTGCAGACATTAAGAATGCAGAGCTAACACAAAGCCCTGAGGCAAGGGGAGGGAAATGCCTTCACTGGCCTCTTTATTACGAATTCTTAGTAGCCAAAGGGGTGGTCAAAACATAACAGGGAAAAGGTTTGAACACACATTGGAGATATTAGCAGGACAGAAGCTATAAGAATATAAAGCACCATAGTGTGACATTTAAGATGTAATTTAAGGTGTGGTAAGCTTCCATTTTAACTCTTAAATTTTACAGCCTAGGGCTGACAGCAAGTGGAGAGCAGCCTGCAATACTTTCCTATTCACTGTATTTTGACTCCCCATCTCATCCTCCACAACACTTGCAACTACCAGGATTCCTTCCCTCCTCTACATGGACAAGGAGCACACTGAAATGAGAGATTACTTAAAACAGTTGGAATGGCAAAACTAATACACCAAGGGCTCAGCTGCACTCAGTGAGGTGTCAGTAGACAGACAGGAGGTTGGAAGGCAAGTACAAGATCTCCTGGAAGACTCATTGTTCCAAAATTCCCATGAATACTTACAGAGATCCGGGAGCCAGCTCTTGCCCTTGCCACAGTCTCCTTTTCCTTCTCTGACACTCGCCTCTGCACTGCCTGGAAGTTATTTAAGGCCGCGGAGAAGTCATTCATCAATCGTTCTTTCTGAAGCCTCTGCTGGCGCTGAGGAATTGAAACACAAACAAGTGTTCAGACATTCCCATTCATTATAAAGTGACTGTCAGGCTCTCAAAAAACCACCATAACAATAACAATGAATACTGGCATTCATTGATCTTTTGGTTCCAACAGTCTGAGGCACTGGAGAGAACAAAAAGTCCACCAAGTTTTAATTCCTTATCACAAATGCTCCATGCCTTGCCCACTGCAGGACAGTTTTGTGCAACAAAGTTCTCCAATTTCAATCTAGCTTCAAGTCTGGAGTAGAGGTCTTCTACACCAGTACTTTTATTCAAATCACATTCCAATAATCCACCACATTTAATTATGTGCATTTTGGTTATCTACAACTCTTTTAGCCTCCATTCCTCTACTCAGCCAACTTCATAGTACTTCTTACCACACTAATGACTTCTTACCAGAACTAATGACAACACCCATTGCTCCAGTCTCCTAAGCTGTCTCTCCCAGCCATGCCACACTAGAAGCCTGTTGTTATTAGATCAGATAACATCCTTACTCCTGATAACCATTTCAGTTTATCTTTTCTCCAAATACATTAGTTGCAAGAGTGCTTTTCATCCTCAGTTTACAGTGTCAACTTATTTAGCTTCCACAGAACATGTCCTTGGAGTTTGTGACATCCCAGAGATGGGAAACAAGTAGTTGTGAAAAAGGACACTCAACACTAGGTCAGTTCTCATGTTTTCTGATAGAAAGATTTGCAACAGCTGGCTCAAACTGTGGGCTTTCCAGGACTGTAATCCTGCAATGAGCTTGTATCAGTTCAACACTCATTTCAAGGAAATAAATCTCTTCAATTACATTTTTTTCTGTAATAAGCCACTACAGCATCCTCATAATACACTACAGCTTCCATCTGAGCCCTTCTGCCAGAGCAGTCCCTGAGTGTGCTGTGCTCCAGCTCCTGCAGATTTTGACTGAATTTTCCCTGGGCTGCATTCAGTGACATGCACATAACAGGATTTTGTTCACCACAGGAAGATTAACAGAAAAATATTTGCTGAACAAACCAGCAAAACACAGCCATGCTTCCAACTAGCATATAAACCTTTAAACACAGAAACAGACCAAAACAACATCTGCTGACCCACATCCCCAGATCATCCCACAACAGCATCACAAAAACACGTGGTGGTGGATTAACACGAACAGCACAGGACTGTCCCTTCCCTTTCCCATAGGGAGGGGGAACTCCAACTACTATTTGGTAAGAGATAAAATCATAACCTTTGCCTTGCTATATTTTGCTTTATTCAAATATGAGCAAGGTGAGTCAGCTTCTCCCCTTCCCCCACTAATAAATCACATGCAAGGGAAAGCTTTCTGGCATGATCCATCTCATACTGACAGGCAGTTTGCTCTGAGTTCTTATCCTAAAACACTGCCTTGTACCACCAGGGACTTTGTAAACAAGATTATTTTTCAGAAATTTACTCAGAAAACCAGAATTGCATACTAAGCTCTCCCTGAACATTTAGGGTCTCTTATTCTCATGTAAGAAAGTTTAATACTTATTTGCCCCTGGGAAACAGTGTCATATAAGCAACCAGGATGCAGCCAGTTTAATGAGTTTCCCTACTTCACCAACATCCTTCATTCCAAAAGGCTGCTGTCTCTTCAGCTGTGCCAGTTTAGGCTTTGGGAGGTTGTGGTCCATGCTAATTTCATTAAATGATTGATCTAGAAGTATGTCCAGAAAATTCTGCCTGCCTACCTGTTCAGAAGCAGATAGGGGAAGTGGCAAAGACCCCAACTCCTTGAGATATTCATTGGTCTCTTTGGCAAGGCGGTTTGCAGAGTGCTGCAGCTGTTGCCTGAAACAAAAGTTCAAAAGCACTCACACAAGGTCTACCTAAAAAACAGTCTCTGAGCATTTTAGCATCCAAAATGATGACTAAATAGGGGTTCTGAGATCACAGAGCTTTACAGTAGGTGTTTTTCCAACCTAAAGGATCAGAGATGTATGTTTAGTTTTTAATATCAACTTGACTCTGAACTACATTTTTTAAAAATATTCAAATAATTTCTGTGCTCCCTGCTAACTAGTATAATTCAGTAGTTTTAAAAATACATTTTTCTCCAATGGCATAAGAAAGAAACAACTTTATTCAGTGAACATAATCCCTCTACAAGGGTGAATTCTTTGTAGTACCAATTAGCAATTAACTGTTTACTTGACAACCACCAACTCTATGGTTAAATATATATTTGATAAAAGTACAGGGACTCTGAAATATTAAATTCTTCCTTCTTGTGAAAAATAATGGTCAGAAAGAGGAATGATACGTCATCTACTTAAGGAACTGCAAGGCTTTCCCTTGAGCCTTTATGTTTTCCAACAACGTTATAATTTGAAGTTTATTTTTGCAAAGTGCCTAATACTAATACATAAAAACTACACTGTAAGCCAGGATGACACAAAATACTAAAACAAGAAACGATTTCTTTTGCATTCAATGGGTACAAGATGCTGAAGTGAAAGTCACATACTCAGCCAGTAGATATGTAAATGGAGGCATTCAGGCTCCATTATTGTCCAAGTTGTATATGTGAGCTGAATAAACCATCCCTGTATTTTGGTAGTAAGTTTGTATGGCAGCTGACAATTGTGGGGTGCAGCCACTCTGACCTCAAAGAGGAGAGATTATGCCACTTCTACAGTGACATCAAATGGAAAAGCATTTGTTTGGTCACCAGTGATTAGTTCTTTAATCTACTGATTAAATAGAGATTGAGTCAACTGAGAAGCTCAAGGAAGCAAATCCCTTTCTCTCCTAACTGGGTTCCGATCTCATCCTTCAAACATGGGGTATGTAGCTTCCACCACAAGTCATGAACTTATCCAAAAAATCAGCTATTATAAAAACCAGGAAAGTTGTACATTCAGAGATTCAAGGTACAGTCGCATGAAAAAAGAAGAGAAGAACTGACTTCCAAGTTTTCTTTGATGACCCTCTGGAAATGATTCTTTTTATAACTTGCTATTTATGCTTTATGAATTTGTGAAAGATGCGCAGACACAGAGAGTCCCTGTTCAGTCAGTTTGGACGACAGCTGTTTAAACATCTTCTACTTCTTCCCCAAATGGCATATTATTCCTCTGAAATTACATGTGACATTTTGGCTGCCATACAGGGTTGCTAATCTTTCTACTGCCTAAATCCATCTGTACTACAAGCTACTCTTTCACCATAATTATGGGGATTCATTGGTCTCATGTGAGGACCAAGTACCTACTATGGCATTCATTTCTTCTAAACCACAAGTGAAGCTACTGTGGCTACTCCTCAGAGGACAGCCAATGCTAATGCATGGCTGGGGTACTACTACTTTTTAAATAAACTATAGAAAAGCTACATAGAAGAACAATATAGAACCCTACCTATCCAGCAGTTTTGAATGGCTTCGCCCGAGTCCTGCAGAAACACTTTAATTTGTCCAGTAAACTACTTAATGCAGCTACTCATTTTGGGTTTGAAGGACTGTAGTAAATATATTTCATAAAGCATTTCCCCACAGCAAGTAACCCAGTCCTCTAAGAATCCAGGGAGAAATCAAAGAGGACCTATACCGATGTTTGCTCATTTAATACTTACAAGTTCTCCTGAAGTTTGCTGGAATCCTGCTTTGTTCCCAGCTGGCTCATCAAATTCTTTATCTGAGCAGCTGAAGATAAAGAGATCACAAGATGAGTCAGTAAGACAAGTTCTAATGTATTTATTCCGTCTTGAATGTATTCTTTTAGCTTTAAAAGGATTTATTTCAATGTTTGTCTTAACTGAAGCTAGTAAGACAACACATACATTTTTTGCTTTAAATATATACAAATATCTTAAAAGTTAATGCCAAGAGGATGGGGCCCAACTCTTCCCAGTGATGCCCAGTGACAGGACACAGAGCAACAGGCACAACTGAAACATAGGAAGTTCCATCTAAACATGAGGAAAAATTCCTTAGCTGTGAGGGTGTCAGAGCCCTGGAACAGGCTGCCCAGAGAGGCTGTGGAATCTTCTTCCCTGGAGATATTCAAACCCTGCCTGGACACCATCCTGCACAACCTGCTCTGGGGGAACCTGCATTAGCAGGGGTTGGACCAGATGAACTCCAGAGGTTCCTTCCAACCCCAGCTGTTCTGGGATTCTGTGAAATGCAAATGTATATTAAACATCCCTACCCAGACATGATTCAGCCTAACAAACTTTCAGACAAGAAAGTGGTAGTGAGGCACAGATACCCTGACAACAAGTCTGTGGAGCTAAAACGTTGTGCTCTCCTCTTCCTCAACCTTTCTCAACTACTTCTATCAGCCTTGCTATTTCTGTATTTTAGGCTATCATTGCTGCAGAACAGCTTCACTATGCTACATTGCCACTTTTACATATTTTTAAGTTACTTAAATTACTACAACTCTGTTAAAAAAAAAAAAAAAAAAAGAAAAAACCAATGACCGAGGATTGCTATCAGTTTCAAAAAACACCCAACCAAACTTGAATTTTTCTACTCATGATAGCCCAAACCTTTCACAATACTGGCACAAACAATCTTTCAAGAACAGCCCATAGCAATGTGCACTTCACAGTTGGCCTTCCTCAGTATGAAATCATTTTGCAGTGCAAGTTCAAGACCTCCTTCTTCCCATCTCCTGTGTTTTTCACTGTTTTCCTTGTGTAGGCATTAGTGACCATGAAACCACACAACGAATCACATCAAACCATTAACTTACCTAAAAGACAAGTACCATTTTCTCTCCCCACTCCCTCTACCTTAGAATACTTTTTTGACAGATCAAGAAGCTGATCCACTTTATTCTGCAGCAGCACAGTTTTTATCATTACTGAAGTGCTTGGCTCAGCACTTACAAGAGCAGCACAAAGATTGATCAGCTCAAATCGATCATGAAATCATATGTTATCACATCACCACTGAGAGGCAAGACCAAGGAGGGTCACCCTAATATAGTTCCATAGGCAGCTGAACTGAATTACCCTGTGAGTTTAACAAGAGCTTCTTCCAATTCAGTGAAATCCTCCTGTATAACTTGGGCTTTCAGCCTGGAGCCTCTGCACTGGATTAAATGTGTTGCTGGAGAAACATCAGATCCCTACAATGGCCACTTCTTTTCAAGTGATGTCCAACAGCTTATAAGAAGGGCAGCTCAGCTAAGGCTGCAGTATGAGCTAATCAGTAATAAGCCAGTAATTAGGTTTTGCATCCACTGAGGGTATTCTCACTGAGAATTCCAGACTTCTATTAGGTCATACAATGAGGAGCTGGCAACTTCTTTTACTCTGAGCTTGGCTTCCAGCAAGCAAGACTGCACATATTTCACAGCTCTGTCAGACACAGGAAGGTCAGAAAAATTCCTAGTCAGGTTGGTGACAAACGGCACAGGGACTGCACTGTGTATGCGGATGTCGAGGACTTGGCAAATGGCATTTGTGCCACAATGCCCAGACACCCTGGGACTTATTTTTCTCCACTGGGGGAGATTCTTGCACGGTCCCATTTCCAGGCCAGGCAATGTGCTGTTTGTCCTGCCCTGAGCCAGGTTCAGCAGTTTGCTTTGCTTGGTTTATCTCAGCCAACAGCAACACACAGTCTATAAAAAAATGAGAGGAAAGTGTCTGAGAAACCATAGGAAGGGGCTGGAGCTCTTTATTCTTTGGATAGTGGGTATGCACCAACACAGAGAACCCCCTCAGCCAACAGTTTTCAGTCACCAAAATCTTTTAATTCCATGTACTCACTATCAAACAATTAAGATTACTTAAAACACTTCAATCTCTGCCCTAGCTGCAGGACTCTTACATTATCTGAGCAAGCAATAGTTTTGCCAACTCAGGCCACCAGTTTTCTGTACATTTTGTGTGAAATGCTCATTCTACAGAGATTTTCCAAAGGAGTGTATAATACTCAGCTGTGCCTACTGTTTGCTCTTTTCCTTAGGGAATGAAAGGAGAAATGAGGACAGCCTTAAGGCTTCAATGTATCTTTTTCTCCTAGGCCTGAATGGAAAGCTTTTACATTATGTGTAAAGAAGTTAACTACTGTAACATTAAGTCAGATGTTCCGTGAGTTCCCACCCACCTCGATAAAACTGTAAGGCTATTTGTTTCATTTGAGATGGGCAGTGCATGGAGATAGGATGGCTGCGGGTCATAAGACAGCAAAGCCTGCCCTATGAGAGAGAAGCTGAGCTGCTTAGAACAGGAGGCTCACTGAAGTCCCATGGAAAGGAGAAAGAGTGTGAAGAAGAAGAAAAAAAAACGGAATAAAAAAAAGGAAAAAAACCTAGACAAGCTGTGTTATTTGGTGAGATTTGAAGCAGTTCAGCTATGCCTACACCAAGAGGAAATGAACAGGACTGACCAAAGCAGTTTCAGCGACATTAATAGCTTTGTACAATCAGAGAATTCACCAACTCTCCGAGGAACCAAAATGTTCCACTGACCTTGCCCCTAAAAACTCGCATGGCTACTTGAACAATTAATCCCCTTTTCAGTAAAGGCTGTATCCTTTGGAAGGCTCATACCAAAGACTCTTTCGGAAGTGACTCCTTTAACAAGCAGCATCTCGGCGGTCAGCACCGAGATTTCTACGATTAGCTCACAATTCCGATAACTTTCTCTAATGACAACCACGCGACCAAGAAACAGCCACGCCACGTCCCCGGGGACACCATTCCGGGGAGCGGGACCCTGGCACAGCAGCTGCTCCGGGCGCGGCGGCTCCTCGGGCTCCCGCTGCCCCGGGGGCCCCTCCCCGGGGCCGGCCAGCTGTCGGTGCCACTCGGTGACAGGGGCACAGACCCCACCGAGAGGAGGGCTGGGGAACACCCGGAGGGAGCCGGGCCCCAGCTGGGCCCGTCCGGGGTCCGCCCGCCCCGGGCACCCCCGCCCGGCACCGCCCAAGGAGGCTCTGCCGCCCCGGCTCCCGCACCGCCCCCGGCCCCGCCCGGCCCCGCCGCACTCACTGTACTGCGCGATGCGCTGCACGTTGCCGCTGCATGTCTGGATGATGCCGCCGAAGTCCCGCGGCGGGGCGGGCGCGGGACCCCGCGGGTCCAGCGGCCCGAACGACATGGCCGGGCCGGGCCGAGCGAGCGCGGCCGCCGCGCCGCGCACAGCGACCGCCCCGCGCCTGCGCCGCCGCCGCGCCTGCGCCCTCAGGGGAGCGGGGAGAGCCCGCCCGGGCTGAGAGGAGGGGAGGGGAGGAAAGGGAAGGAGGAAGGAAAGAGGGGAGGAGAGAAGGGGAGAGGAAGGGGGAGGGGTGTGAGGGACGGGGTGGCAGAGCCATCGAATCACCGGGAGTGGAGGAGACCTTAGGGATCATCTAGTCCCGCTGCCTGCCCAGCGCTACCGCTGTAACCCCTGAAGCACCGCACCGCGTCACCCAGCGCTTCGTGAACACCTCGAAGGACGGTGACTTCACCACCTCCCCGGGCAGACCCTGCCAACGCCTGACCACCCCAACAGTGACAACATTTTTGTAATACCTGAGTCTCCCCTGTCTTAGCTTGGGGCCATTTCGTCTGGTGCTCTCACCGCGGGCACGGCAGAAGAGACCGGCCCGCACCTCACTCACCGCAGGGTGCTGTGGAGAGCGATGAGATGCCCCCTGAGCCTCCTCTTCTCCGGAAAACAAACTCAGCTCCCTCAGCTGTTCCTCATAAGACATGTTTTTCTAGACCTTTCGCGATCCTTGTTGCCTTTCCCTGGACATGCTTCAGCCGCTCAGTGTCCCTTTTGCAGTGAGGGGCCCAGAACCGAGCGCAGTGCTCGAGGTGCCTCAGGAGTGCCCAGAACAGGGGATCAATCACTATGTCCTGCTGCCACACCATTCTCAGTACAGGCCAAATCAGCCCAGCCCAGGATGAGGGCTGGTGTGGCAGCCAGTAACAATGCTTTCAAATAATGCTTTCAAATCAAGAGTAAAGGAGCTTAAGTGAACATCCATTTCTGCTCTCTGCTGCAGAAGCTGTAGTATTTTAAGTAATTGAAGTACATCTAATCTTTAAATAAAAAATCTGAGGTCATGCCATATGAAAACGAAGGAAGTCAGTGTATATGTGATTAAAATGTAGAGTGTAAATATTTCTTTGAGAAATGCTTGATACAACAACAAACTTCTAATTCCAGAAGTGTCCACAACAGGTCAAAATTGTGGTAAATATGGAGCAGGGTCATGGATGAAACTTGTATAGAAGAGAAGAGAAGGCTCCAGGGTGACTTTGTTGTGGCCTTCCAGTGCCTAAAGAGGCTCCATGAGAACAGGAGAAGAACTTTGGACAAGGACATGGAGTGATAGGACAAGAAGGAATGACTTCCCACTCCCAGAGGGCAGGATTAGAAGGGATTTTGGGAAGAAATTCTTCCTTGTGAGGGTGGGGAGGCCCTGGCACAGGTTGCCCAGAGAAGCTGTGGCTGCCCCATCCCTGGAAGTGTCCAAGGCCAGGCTGAATGGGGCTTGGAGCAACCTGGGCTAGTGGGAGGTGTCCCTGCCCATGGCAGGGGGTGGAACAAGGTGATCTTTAAGGTTCCTTCCAACCCATACCATTCTGGGACTCTTTAAATAGATATTTATTCAACTTAATGCATGTGAGCAGTTTGTTGAAGTTGGTTTGACATGGTTTGCTTGAAGCAGCCTGGAGGCAAATATTTGCAGGTCCCAAACTGTTAAAACACTTGTTCACAGTCATCAAATCTTTGGTGAGCACAAAAAGGGCTTCTGAAAAAGAAGGCCAGCAGTAGAGAGGGCACCATTTGTGACAGAAACTAATTTGAAATAGAATGTAGTAAATTCCAACTAATGGTACTACACATTTTAATGATGCGCTGCTTTTTAATCTGTTTAAGACATTAACAAACTAGAACCTGCATTAACAAACTGGAACTTGCTTTTCAGCTTCATAAGTATTCTAGGAGAAATACCCTCATCTCTCAAAAACTATATTTCTAAAAAAGGCTTTGTAAAATAAATGTAAGTAAAGCAAACATATGGGGTGTTGGACTGCAGTAGCAGAGTCCAAGCAATTTGGACTCTTACATACACAAAATAAGCAAACCATTGTCAGAAGATGAAAATACACTTTAAAGAAAAGAAACAGCACTTTAAAAGGGTTTTCTTTGTATTTTGACAGAAGGCTACTGTGAAAATCCCGATCCCTGTCTTGGTTGCATTGAATTCATGTTTCCTGAAGATCCATAATGAGGCTGGAGTTGTTTGGCTGCAGGTGGATGTACAGTATGTTCTCCTGGATGAGCTGTTCCTGTGAAAGACTGTCTGTGTTAGTGTGGCATGTTTGTGGTGATAAAATCCCACACTCCCTCCCTTGCTTTGAAGAATAACAACACTCACCTGAGACAAGAAGAGATATTATTCTTTCTCTTTTGTTCTGCGTTTTCAGTGTCAGCTCAGAAGGGGTGACAGAAAAAAGCCAGTCACTTGAAGATGGACGTGCTTTATTGTGGAAGTTTCTGGCCTGATAATTTACACACGGTAGTGTCTGGTTGAACAGTGTCAGTGTCTTCTCTAGCTGCTTTTGTGTGCTGGGAGTTGGGGTTTGATGGGGCTTTTTAGGGAAGACCAATAAAGATGTCGATTCCAAAAGAAGGAAATGTCTGGGTCATGATTTCACTGCACACAATGGGGGGGAGGAAGGGAACTCAGCTCAGTGTTCCTGCTGGCTATTTCCCACTCTACACACATACATCAACATCAGGCATAACTGTTAGACTGCAAAATCAATCTGTGTTGTGTCCCTGGATCCCCCAGCTCCAGTTCTGTCCATCCCTGTAGAAAAAGTAAAGCTTGGTTGTAAGAAAAAAATTTACAGTGGTTTTAAGTTGGGGAATTTATTCAGTGTTTGAAGAATCAATTCTTTAAATGCAGAATTGCCAGTGTCTTCTTTCTCACACTTCTTCAGTGAAATGGGACCAGCTAAAGAGAAATGAATCCTGCAGACCAAATGAGGAGTAGAAGAATGACTCACAGATCACAGGGGTCACCTCTCAGGTGTAAGGCAGCTTGTGGCGCACACAGTTCAGGGTGATGTGCAAGTCCTTCATCTGTGCTCGCCGCTTCACAATCCCTTTGGGATTGCACCTGTGCTGTTCTTCTGCCGACGGTGGGAATTCTTCTCCCAGCAGTGGGAATTCATCCTACTTTCTAGAGGTACCTAAAAAAACTCCAGCCCTCCAAGAGAGGTTAGTCCTTTCTCAGTGGTAGATTTCTCCCGCAAGAAACTGTCATGGGGAGCAACAGAGGGTGACAGTGAGAGCACAAACATGTGAGGTGAGGAAGGACAGGCTGGATCACACACAGCTGCCTGCACTGTGTTACCATAACAGGAGTCACCAGCTTGCGTGCTGCTGGCATGAATTTGGGATCTTTCTTCTTCATAACCTAAATCCAATCATGGAAGAAAACAACTAGCAGGTCCAGAGTGCCTGTAATGCCTGTTCATGGCAGTCTTCAAAGAACTTCTCAGAGATAAATCTAATTTGGAGTCATCCCTGGAGAGGGAAACAGAATATGTCTGCTTGGTTAAATGCACTACAGACCTGTCAGTTCAAAGGAAGATTTGGAAGCACAGAGAAGGAAACTGCAAGTAAAGCAGCACTGTGGGTCATGACAAGCAAGGTGATGCCTGGAAGGCTGGCAAGCTGCAGTTCTGCCTACTGGTTTTGGTCTGAGACCACAGATGTGCATTCCTAGTGAACACAACAATGTTTGGCAGGAAAGGAAGTGTTGAAAGCGCTGCCTGTCAGTATCATTTCTTCTCTGGAGGTACTTTTCACATAATTGCTACTTACTGCTCCCAGTCAGCAGTGGGAAGCAGCACATGGCCGAGTGGAAGTTCTCTCTGGCTGGTCATGGAGGCTCAATATTGGAGAGCCTGGAATCTGAGAAATAAAGAATAGTGAGGCTGGGAAGTCCTGGAAACCCCCTGAGGCATCGTGCACTCACTCCTGCTTGGGTATGCTAAGTATGACCTGTGTTTCTGCTGTGTTTTCAAATGACATGCCCTATTTGTACCCCTCTGAGTTAAAAGATCCCCCTGACCAGGTAGGATGAAAAAAGCAGCTTACAGCAATAACTAGGCTCCACACCAGGCAGAAATTAAGCTTGTTGGCTGTGATTGATTTCAGGAGAGGCCACGACAGTGTTGATCAGGAAGGGAAAGGCTTTGAGGAACTGAGCATCTGAGTGAGATTATTTTGGCATTTTCCCACTCTTCAGGAAAAACTCCCTGCTCACTGGGCATTAATTTGCTGTTTTATTTTCCAGCGATCAGGTACTATAATCAGAGACGGCCTGTGTGCTGGTGGGCTGCAAGGTGCTAAATGTCCTAAATGGTTTCAAAATAAGGCTATAGATTGTACGTGGCAACAGTAAACGAGGGACAAGACCCAGATTTCCATAGTCAGCCAATGAAAAGCAGACGATGATGTGATACAGCTGAGGCAGGACAAGCCAAAAACATTTTCTTTCAAGTCACAATTCACTTTAAAGTCAGCAAAGTTCCTGGTATGGAAAAACCTTGCACAGACTGGACAACAACTGCATCAGGGAGGTGGGAGATACCTGAGAGCTCAGGGGAGTGTGCGATCCTGGTGCAGTGCATCTGTCTCTGCAGAGCTCCAGTCCTGGGGCTGGGAAGCAGGTAGGACAGTGGGCTGGAAAAACTGTCAACAAGAATTTTTTGAGCAGCATCTTTATTTTGTTTTGAACCAAGAACAAGGTGCTATTTGATGGAAATTCAAACCAATTCATGTGATCGGCCAATGGAACCCACTGCTGTGGGAAGTCACGGGGGGATGCTCAGTAAAAGGATGGGATGACAAAGAGAGCAAGAGATAATCTCAGGGGGCCTTTCAACACCTTTCAAAGGGCCACTGTGCTGCACACATTGAAGCCCTGGCTCTCACAAGATGTGTCTCGTGGCAAATCACTGCTGCTTCTGGCTGGAGCATCTGGTTGTGGCTGCTGGTGTGGACAGCGCAGTGGATTTGGCAGACCTCAGACTTCCTGCTGCCAGACACTTTCTGTGTACCTGCCCTGGGGACATGGTCAGTAGGTATCTGTATTGCCAGATGATGCAGGATTTTGGGAGTCTGTAGAGCTTCTAGTGTGTGGCTGCAGAAGAGATTTTAGGAGAAGGATGCTCCTGGGTACAACAGTGGGCGCTACAAACCTGTGTTACCTGAATACAGGGACAATGATCACAAGGCTTTCTTGACACATGGACTCAGCATCATGGACCAGACAGGAAACTGGAACGGAGGGGACATTAAAAGATTTGTCCAAGACTGCACAGAAAGTAGGTGAGAGAGGTGGAAAGGAAACTTGTGTCACCTAAAGTTCTGATTTAGACAAAATACCAGTAATTTTCTGACAGCAGGTGCATGAATTTGGTACTGTGCAACTGTAGTGGCTGGGCCATGCTGCCAGTCCCTGGCATGTCCAGCTTCCCTGGATCCAGGACACAAGCCTGAGAAAGCAATTGTTAAGTAGTTTGGCATGGTGGGAAGTCCCAGTCATGAAGTGCTGGTGCAGGTACAGAGCCTGGGGCAGAGCCTGGTGGTCTGTGTGACTCCAATGCATTTAGGAAACTTTCCTGTCTGCCCACTCAGATTCCTCTCTGGGAGTCGCACTCACACCTCCTGAGACACAAGTGAAAGCGGCAAAATGGGACATGGGGAGCTCGTGGGCAGGAAAGGAGTTTTGCAGAAGTGACAGCAATAGCTGAGAAGGGGATCCCCATGGCTGGTGTGCCTACTGTGTGTTCTGCTTCAAGTGAGAAGGAGGATTCCCGGGATTCTGGCTCCTTGCTCCGTGTTCTGAGGGTGCGCAGCGTGAAGTTGTCACAGCCATTACACAGAGCCCACGCCACACATGCCTGTCTCTGGAGCAAACAGCACGGCTGCGGGAAGGACAGGGCCAGCACCCGCTTCTAAGAAGGGACCCCAGCGGTGGGAACCCCAGAGCCTCCCGTGCCTTGCACCCCTCACTCATCACTCCGCACTCCACGCCCATGACCCCGCACCCCGCACGCAGCTCCCAGAGCTCCACACCCATCACCCGGCAGCCAGCTCCCAGCACCTCACACCCTGCACCCCGCACGCAGCTCCCAGAGCTCCACATCCATCACCCCGCACACAGTTCCGAGCACCCTGCACCCATCACCCGGCAGCCAGCTCCCAGCACCCCACACCCATCACCCCGCACGCAGCTCCCAGAGCTCCACATCCATCGCCCCGCACGCAGCTCCCAGAGCTCCACATCCATCGCCCCGCACGCCTCTCCCGCCGCGCCGGGGCCGGGCTGGGCGGCGTTTCTCGCCCGCTGCCGCGAGGGGGCAGCAGCTCCCCGTGGGAGCTCCCGGCTGGTCCCGGGCGGTGCTGGGGACCCTTCCTGCCCTCGCTGGCTCTGTCAGCACCAAGGCTGATAAGCGGTGCCCGTGCCAGGGCGTTGCTGTCCCCACCGATGGCCCCCCAGGCAATCAGTCCCCAGCACTTGAGCATCCCTCCTCATTTGGGGACAGCCATGCAGGGATGGGCAGAACAAGCTGCTCTCACTCTGTCCCTACTCTTCTCTGCTTTACAGTGGCTACTCCAAAGAGCTGAGTTCAAGGCCCTGCCATGGAACTGGACCCACCTATCTGCAGGGCTTTTCCTCCCCTCCACCCTACCAATGGCAACCCCCTCCTATTCCACTTCCAACACCTTTCCACTGAGCATCAGAGTAGTCCTGGGTTTCCAGGGATGAAGACAAAAAGAAAAGTCAGGGTGTGCTTTCCAGCAAATGCCAGCACTCCAGAGAGAGTTCTGAGAGCTACTTTGACTTAGACTGAGTCCACAAAGAAGTTCCTGTGTGGCACTGCTGGGCTGAGCTGCCCAGTGCTCCAAGCAGAAGCTGCAGGCTCTCTTCCACTGCTCCCAGCTCTGTTGTTGCCAGTCTCACACTGGAAGAGAATTCACCTGTTTTTCACCTGGGATACCATATATTTTTGCTGGTGGTCCAGCTCAGGTGATTTGTGGAAGTGCTGTAATGTCCTTCAATGAGAGGCTGTGCCCTCACTCTGTGGGCACTATTCCAGCATGCTCAATCCCTCTTGTTCTTCTGAGATCCTGGGTAACCCAGGTCAGCAGTGAAGAAATGAGGGCCCTGATTGCACATCCTGCATTAATGAGCTTGCCTTCTGCCTGGTGGCCACGTCAAAACCGCCACAAACATTTCTGTGGAGGACGTGCCTCAGGGTTCCCTGTCTGCCTCCCTGCTGGCCAAGGGGACCCCAGCCATACCCTGAGTGCTGGAGCTTGCTGAGCACATGGAGCCAGATGCAGGTTTTGCATGAGAAGATAGGGAGGGTTTTTTTCAGCTCTGAAAGCTGTTTATTCTTTACAGCATACTGACACCAGAACGGAAAGGGCCTTTTCCTGAAACTGGCTATTTATAAACAGCCTGTGGTGCAGAGCCTTCCCTTGCAGGGGGGCAGGGACTTTTGAAGCTTTCTTTTCGATGCCTTGAGCTCACCCAGAGGTCATTCAGACAGGAGTGAATAGAGCAGGTCTTGCTGCCCATCTGCTGGGGGCACGCTCCAGTACCGACAGCTTGTAATAACTCTGTGGAGATACCAAACTCCAGCGAGTACCTAATTCATCCCCAAACCCCTCGGCTATGAAGTCAGTACAGTTCACAGTCCTGGATTCTTCCAAAGGCTTTGTGGGAGAAATTGGTTATTTGTGGCAGTCATGCCTTTAATGTGTAACACAGTTGTGCTTGTCCAAGGCGGCTGATCTCTGTGGTGTATGGGCAGAAATCAGCAGCACTCGTAGCCATATCTTTCCAAGCTGTTGAACAGTGCAATGTTCACTGCATGCACACCCTTGAGCTGGGATTTGGCTGCTCCAAGATGCATAAAAGACAGCACTGGGGCCTTGACTATCTTTGCTTCCCTGTTGTGAGTCAGCACAGGCAGGCAGCTGGGACAGCCACAAACCCACAGCTCAAGCACAAAGAGCAAGTTTATTTCCATTACCTTGCTATCCCAGGGATTCCCGAAGCAACACCCGGGCAGAGGTACACAAACTGTCCATGCTGGAAGAAGACTGGTCTGCTGCTCATGCTGCTTTATCAAGGGTTATTTTCAGCTGCAAGGTCACTTGAGCACTTACAATCCTGCTCACCAATCTTCTGCGTTTAACCCATTCCTCCCAACACCTGATAAAGGAGAGAAATTGGGACATTCAAACCTCATCTCCATGAGAGGCCTTTCTTCAGATTTTACCCAGTTTGTTTGTGTTGGGATGCTGGGCAGCTCTCTGCCTCCCTCCCCTCATCTTGCCCTGGCAGGCCAGTGGCTCTGTGGGCAGCTCATCCTTCTCTGGGGACACTGGGATTATCTTTTGAACCCTGCCAGAAACTCTGAGGAAGCTAGGGCTATGTTTAGTTGTTAAAACTACTGTTCCTTCCCTATCCTAGCTGTGCCCACTTTGCAAACCAGGTTTGCACTTGGCAGTGCTTGCAGTACAGCACAGCATCATCACCCAGATTTTCCCACCTCTAGGGATGTGGTGACTTTTGGTTTTGGCTCTGGTGCAGAAGATCAGTGTGCCTGGCAAAACCTCTGGCACAGGAGTTTGGCTGAGAATTAAAGAATTTAATTACATATTTAAATAAAACCCTCTCTCCCCTTCTGGGGTTTGTCTTGTGCTGTTTGAGAAAGGCAGAGGTGTGCAGAGGGATGGGGAGAGGATGAGGAGACACACAGCTCTCCAGCTGTGCAGGGAGAGCCAGATTTCCATGGGACTCTGCACACCAAACATGGCTGAAGCAGTGAGGGTGGACCATGGCTCAGGGCCAACAGCGTGGGAGATCAGACAACTGTTGAATTGAGGTCTCTTCACCCCCTGGTATTCCAGTGGTCATGAGCAGGTCATGAATGTTTGTAGCAGACTGAACTTGCAGAATTCCCTGGAAATGTGAACTCGATGATATTTTTGGCAAATCTGGAAAAGAAATAACCGTTGATCCAGAGGCTGCAGGATGCAGCACAGCCCCTGCACATGAAAAGGTCCCACTGCCTCTGAGGTGCACACATACAACTGACGCGGGACTGGGCTGACTTGTCAAAAGTTTCCTCAACTCACTACAATGCCTTGCAATCAACTGACTTTTGTATTTACAGTTGAAACAGGAAAAACAGGACTTGGTCCATACCTTGGTGTAGCAACTATGAAGCAACCGAACGGCAGACTGTGACCAGCATCTGAAAATCAGGAGTGTTGTAAAGTGCCATGAGCAACTAAGTGCCCCAGAAGAGCTCCTCAGAATGCAAATGCTGCTGAGATGGACCGCAATGTAACCCAGGGCTTTCCAATCAGCAGCACATTATCAGAGGCTCAAGGTGCAGATCCTCCATTTTCCCTCTCCTTCAGGGCAAAGACTGATCTGGGAATTAAGTTGGGATCAGATGCTTGAAAAAGCAGTCACTTGCAAAGCTTTTACTATAGGCTTAATCTTTTGTCTCTGGAATATCACTTGGATTTGGCAAAGAGCTACTTTCCCTAATCCCCATTAATGCAGGCACACGTGGAAGCTCCTGGAAATCCCTACTGCAGGGGCTTGGGTTCAACAAAGCAGGGATCTCCCCTGTGAATACTCCACACTGGCATCCTCAAGGGCCTCCAACCTGGGAGCTTGTGGTAACAGGCAATAATCAAAGGCTCAGCACTGTCCGAACACAGAGTGTGATGGAGTTGGAGGTGGTGGAGTAATGCTTTCCCTGGGAGCTGATACCTAGCTCTGCCTCTTGCCATGTACCCCAGGAGAAGTGCTGGGATATAAGGAAAGACCTGTAAGTCAAGATTGGAGCTGATGTGCAGAGCATTCCATGGAACCCCACTGCCGATGTTTGTGTGAGGGGTGTCCTTAGCAGCCAGTTTGTATTTGAAGCAAGTGCTTGGTTTGGGAACTGCACAGGATAACACCAGACATAGCCACAGTTTTATTTTTACAAGTCATCAATATTTGACTAGCATTTCCAGTGTGGCTACAGGAGAAAACCACATCTGAGATGGTTGTGTGGTAGCTAAGAATATGAAAGCCATTTGACTGAATATTTCTTAGTAACAGTGTTTTGGAGTTTGGGGGTGAGGAAAATTGTAAACTCTCCTTTTTTCCTCACTGCTCTGGTAGTCCAGAGGACTCATGAGCAAAGTCAAGATGTCTCAAGAGCAAACTATTCTTGCTATGGTTGTTTTCAGTAGGAACAAACTACCCCCAGAAATGTGCTGCAGAGAAGCAGAACGAAGCTTACCCCTGCTTGAGGAAACTCAAACAGGCTTTTCTGAAGGCCTGAGGAGACGGGGATGCAGAACCTGTGAGGTCCCAAGATGAAGAAGCCTGGCAGCATGGAGGAGCAGAAATCCAGCCTTGAGCTCAGGAGAGTATCACCCTGAAAGTCTCAGGTGTGACTGCTTGTCCCTCACACATGTTATACGATGGAAGGCATCCAGGATCTCACAGGAAGAAGCCAATGTGGCTGGGCTGGAGGGGTACAGGGAGGAAGGTTCACTGAGGGAAGGCTCAAGGAGGAACAGTATGTTACTCACGGGCAGCAGAGAGGGAGGAATGTCCCATGGCAGGGTGGCCTCGGTGTGTGCACGTTGGCAGCTGCAGTGGGTGGGAGAAGGTCTTTACCCAGGATGGCCCCAGGAGGCGTCTGAGCTGGTGGGAGAACCAAGGGACCATTGGGGTACAGTTTTTAGGAACCGGGTATTTGGGTAAAACTCGCTCTTGTATTTTAGATGTGGAGGTGGCCACACACCATCTCCTAGGCCAAGAGTGAGAGAGAACCCTGCCAGCACATGCAAACACAGCTACAGTAGAATATTATCCCTTGGGAGAGATATCTGGAGTCTCTGCACACAGGTCTTTGAAAATAGTAGGTCATTGCCTGTGTCAGCCAGCAACCAAGTGAAAGGGAGAGATTTGGAAAGAAATAAGAGCAGTGCAGAAAAAACAAGCACACTGAAACAGAGGTCCAGAGAAATTCTGTCCTCTCAAATTTTCAAAATCTGCCTGGACAAGGCTCTGGGCTGCCTGCCCTGCCTTTGAATGCAGTCCTGCGTGGAACAGGAAATTGGACTGAGAGACCTCCAAAGATCCCTTCCAGTCTAAATGCTTCTGTGGTTCTCTGATGGATGTTTGAAATATAGAACAATCAGACCTAATTATAGCATTGGAGAAATCCATGACACATCTACAGCTTAAACCAGTGCTGTTCCCTCTCCCATCCCATAGAGCTAGAGACAGGACAGGAAAAGGGGATCACAACAACCCGCGACACAAAGTGATTCTTTAATGGGGGGAGACTCAGGGGGGGACATCTGGGGAGCTATGAAATCATTACTGATATGGAGAAGATGACCAAGAAATTACTAGGAAGTAGAGGATACCTGGCAAAGTGAGGGGGTGGCAGGTTTAAAATGCAGAGAAGCTTACAGAGGTAAAGCTTCTTATGAAGAGCTTGATTACTCCCTTGTGGATTTCATTGGCACAAGACAGTGCTGAAGTAAAATGTACCTATGAATTAAAAAAAAAAAAGAAGTCTGTTTCTGAGTCAGGAATCTTTGCTTCAGGAGATCTTTGAGCCACAGATCAGTGCTTTTTGGTCATACAGAAACGTTCAGGTATCCCCAAGTGTCCACGTACCTCCCATGCTATCAGAAAGAGCCTCAGTGAGCTCATTGCACTCAGAGATACCTCTGTTCACTTGGCTTTGATCCTGGCCCATGGAACCTAAATTTGCAGAGATCAACAGATATGTCCCATCACACCTGGGGAAAATAATTCCCTGTCACCTTCCCCTTTCACTTATGTTATAAACTTCTCTTACCCAGCTTCTTCCAGACTGAAGAGTCATAGGCTATTCTGTGCCTTCTTTGGAGAAACATTACTCTGCCTCAGTTGTTTCCTCTTTCTCTGCAGTTTCTCTTGTTTTACATTGTCATTTCTCTATAAACAGACCAGAATTTTGGACAATTCACCAGCATGGGCAGTGCACAGGATGCAGCTGAATTGTCTATCAGTACTGCAGGGCACTGGGGCATTCACTGTTTGATTTTACTTTTCATTCCTCTTCTAATGATTTTCTAACCTTCCCTCTGTTTGTCTGGCTCCCCCTGAGCAGCAAGTTGGGATTTTTCATAGCAACATTCATTGTAACACTACGATCTTTGCTGAGTGGCTGTAGCTAATTTAGAGTACTGTGTGAAGTCTTAAAAGATCAACCCTCCAAACATCATTTCATATTTACCAACCATTGCTCATCTTATTGCCCAGGCACTCACTGTTAGCAGATCATTCACCACCTCTGTACCAGACTTTCACCTTTGCAACTCTGCATCACCCTGCACTATCGGCAAACTTCATCACCCCAAGAACACATGTGGTCAGAGACAGGGATGTGGAGAAAGGCCTTGTCTTTCTGTGCTTTCAGCACTCACATGCTCCCAGAGGCTGCCTCAAGCCCTGGTCATTACACAAATAGCTACAAAATCTATTTGGAGTGTTACAGAAGATGCAGTCTAGCTGAGGGGACAGGGTAGTGTGTCCCAGCCACCCTGTCTGGACTAGACAGTGGGGTTGGAGAACCTTCCTACTTCCCCAAAACAGAAAAGAATCTCCCAGTACCTCAGAGGAGAGGTGCTTATAAACACGCTCTGCACGTAAGGAGTTCTCTTGTGTCCGCAAAGCTCCCAAGTCAACAGGGGCTGTCACTCACAGTGCTGGGCACTGTCAGTGCCTGGCAGCCCCTGCCAGAGCTTTGGGATGTCCTCCTGCTGCCCTCCTGCCTAGGATGGGATGGAGAGGTCAGTGTCAGCTGGATGGGAAAAGCAGAGCTTAGCTCTTACATTTTTGGTGATTTTTGAGAAACTCCCCTGCAGGCCTAGGTAGCTGGGTCACCCCACTGTGCCATCTGCCACCTCTGCTCAGTGTCATGTCAGTCCCCTGGCCAGGGGACTTGGCACTGTTCGGCTGGGTGGGGAGGGAGAACTGAGCCCTCTGAGCTGCACCTGGTGCTGCTGGAACAGTCACTCTGTGCCTGATACCAGGCACACAGAGCTGGCAGCACAAAGTGGAAGGACACAAACTGCACCTAAACTGAGAAAGCATTAGAAAGGTGGTGATCACAGCACTTGTCTAGTCCAACCAAGGCCAATAGGCCTCTGGCAGAAATCATAAGTGGTTTTGGCCTGGGTTATCTAGAAAATCAGAGACTGACCGCAGTTAACAGCGTCTTTTGGGGAAACGAATGCATGACATAACTGAGGAGCATTGAAATAACCTCAGCTGAGCCTGCTGGGACAGACTCCCAAGGAAATCCTGACTGTGACCTCCCTCTGTGACTCCACATCTCTGGTATTATCAGTTCCCCTACTCTGAAAATTGCACAGTCCTTAGCTGTGGGCTGGACACCTCTTCCCACTTGTAGCTGGGACACTGCAGGTCACAATGGTGTGTTTCACACAGCTGGCCCTGCCCACAGCCACAACTGACAACCTAGAACAAGCTTGTTTATTTTGGGGTTCAGCTTTTACTCTGAGGTTGCCAACTCCTCACGCTTACCTACAATCTGCAGTTGCACAGAGGCAACAAAGCTCTTCCAGGTCTCCAACAGCCCATTGCTACAGAGCTGACAGCCTGAGCAGGGCTCTCCCACGCCAACACCAGCTCTCCAGGCTGCCCAGGCATAACCACCAAAAGGACAGGACTTTAACAACTGCTCTTGAGTTGAGCAAGGAACAAGGCCAGGGGACACTGACAGACAATCCAAAGTATGGGCAGCCACTCCACTAGCAGCATCCACAGCTCCATTGCTACAGGGCAGGAAAGAAACACATGGAAATATCCCTGAACTCTTCAAAGGGACTGGCTGGAAACACTTTGAAAATAAAACCTTAGCCCTGGAAGAGTAGGAGAGCGAAGGCTGTCTTGATTTTTAGAGCCTTTGTGGTATAGAAAACTGCAGCAGAGAGCAACTAGCAGAGCTGTGGCCCAGCTGTCAGAGCTGCACTTGGTCTGGAAGCAGTGTAAGGAGTCACTACCTACTTGCTGAGTAACTTTAAATGAGCTTTAAGTCCTTTTCAACCCAATCCGTTCTATGATTCTATGACCCGGCTCAGCCAGCAACAGCAGCCATCCTGCAACAGCAACACCATCCACATCTGGAATTTGCCCTCAATGCCGAGAAGAAGCATCTCATCCTCCCAGCCACACTTCAAGGACAGATTTAGTCCAAGCATTAAACTAGAAACACAGTCCTTCCAACTTGTGTGGCAGGTGGGGGACACAATGACTGGACCCACAGCCCAGCGGCAGGAGCAAAGCCAACACTTCTCCCAGTGCTCCACACCGGACCGGAGACGGGCACTGAACAAAAGCACGCAGGAGATATTTCAGCTTTTATTCTCAAATCCATCCGTACATTCCGACCCGCCGAGTGCCAGGGCCGGCAGCACCAGGGGGCAGCAGCAACCAGAACTCACGGGAGCTTCCCCAGCGCCGGGAAACAGCGCAGGAAACCAAACCCCGCCGGCTTTTACATCTCGCCTTCTCTGAGCGAGGGAATTGGAAATCGAGTCATCTTTATCACATTCAGAAAGGTGTTGGATTTACAGTCCTGTGCGTTCAGCATAAGGATCTCGGGTTGAATTGACTATTCTGCAGAGCAGCTTGAAAACTATCCCAGGCTTGCTTTTCCCTAAGCCAGCATCTTAAAGCTGCAGTACTCTCCAGGCATCTTTCCCAGCAGTCCCAAAGCCAAATAACAAAAGGAGCCCTTGCAAATAAATAACCATAGGAAAATAAATAAGATTAGAACTGGAGTGTACAGTTACATGGTCTTTATTTGGTTTCAGAGGTGGAAAAAAGTGGAGCCAGACTGCAGCTTTAAGCCTCATGCCTGAATCAACCTCAAACACTTGGTAAATTTTACACTTGATTAGCAGTATAGGTTGGAGATCCGAAGTTCCACGGAGATGAACATTAGGCACATACACACACCCTTCCTTCCCCAAGGCATACTTTATTTTGCCGAGTTAGAAGAAGCCTGCTGAGGGGAAGTGCCCCTTCCCGAGCTGAACAGACACGACTGAAGACGTATTTACTGCCACAGTAAAACGTCCCAACAAATAGCTAACCCCACCCATGTTTGCAAGGGGAAACTGGTTCAAACCATGCACCAGGGAGACAATCCCCTCTTGGGATCCTTCACCTCCACTGGCACCACAGAATCCTTGAGCAAATCCAGCTCCCGGCAGGGCTGCCAGCTGCCCATTACTTCTTGTGCTCCAAGCCCAGCTGTGGAAAGTCATAAGTCCATTATTTCTACTTAAGCCAGAAATCCTGTTAATGCCATTTAGAGGCAGTTCTACAGCAGGAGCTCTTGATCTGATCTTGCTCTGTTTAGGGTGAACATCCCCTCTTCAGGAACTCCCACACAGAAAAACCACACAAAAGAGAAAAGCAATCCATTGCAAGCCAGTGTCCGATGATTGTCCCTTCAGGGAGGGCAGGAATCCAGGACAGGGCTAGGCAGGGGAAGGGAGGAGAATGGCAGGTGAAGAAAGAATTTAGAAACAAACTCAAAGCCACCAAGACACAAGGAGGAGCTCAAAGCCCCTCAGCAGCTGATGGCACTAGGTTGCTGTTTGCTAACAAAGTCTGAAATGAAGTCGAACTCGTTCTGTCCCAAGAATAACTCTGGCAGCTCCTGAATCCGGTCCAACCCCAGTTCCAGGACAAGGGATGTCAAGACCTCCTCATCTATGAGATCAGTGTCCATAACATTCAACGTCAGCGCTGGCGAGGGCATGTGCTGCATGCCCGGGTGCTGGCCCGGCCCCACTCTGTACTGCTGGGCACCAGCTCCCATGGGCCCGTTGCTCATGGCCAGCGGGTGGCCCTGGTACTGGGTGTTGAGTTTTTGTAGGTGCATGCTGGCCATGAGCTGCTGGGTGCCCACCGGCCCCATGTACTGCTGCTGCTGACTCGGTCCATTGAACATCATCGCGTTCTGCATCTGGTGGTGGCCCATCTGTCCGCCGAGGCCGGGTCTTGGCCTCATCGCCCCGTCCATGCCGGCCCCCCCGTAGGGCATCATCTGAGCGGCGGCGGGCAGCGTCCGCAGCACATGCTGCCCGTGCTGCGGGGGTCCCTGTAGCCCGCTCACCCCCACGCGGTAGCTCTGCAGGCCGGTGCCCCCGTGGCTCATGGGCATCATCATGTGCTCGGCCATGGCTCCGGGTCCCGGCGAGGCGACAGCGGCTCCGGGAACAGTTCCCGGGGACGACACCGCGTCCCGCTCCCGCCGAGCCGGCTCCGACGGGAGATCCCGGAGAGCCCCGACCTCCGCCCGGGGGGAAGGCACCGCTCCGCTCCCTCCGCGGGAGTCCGGCGGGGACCCTCGGCGGGGACCCTCGGCACGGCCCCGGGCACTGCCCGCACGGTACGCACCGGTCCGGGGCTCCCGTGGCAGCTGGTCCGGGCTCCGCTGGGCTGGGCTCGCCTGGCCCGGCACCGCCGCGGCGCTCCCGCACTTATAGAGCCATGGGCGGGGCGGGCGCGGGGCGGCCCCGGCGCCCATTGGAGCGCGGGCGGGGTCCGGCCCCGCGGGAGGGGCGGCCCTGCCCGGCTCGGTCCTGCCCGGCTCGGCCCTGCCCGGCTCGGCGGCCTCGGCGCTCCGTGCCTCCGACTCTGCAAACGGCCCGAGATCGGCTCTCTGGAGGGGGAGAGTCACCCCTCCGGTGCCTTCCCCTTCCCTCTCAGTGTCACTCTGCCCGAGCCTTTGTACCCGCTCACACACTGCCCGCGCCTCGGGTCCCGTTGAGAAGGTTGTGCTGAGCTCCCTGTTCGTGCTCAGGGACGCACCTTTGTCAGGTGCTCTCAGGGCCGAGGGTAGTTGGGGTCATCAGCTGGGTGGTTGGTTATTCAGCCAGAAGCACCTTCCTAGCAAGGATGCACCAACCTCCCCCACACACCTGACACCAAGAGGATTGTCACACAGAGGTTTGCTACAGGTCTGTAGCAGTGTCTTTTGCACCTCTGAGATGAGCTTTGGCTCATGGGGTCCCAATGCAAGCCACATGCCCACCCACTGAACTGTACCAGCCAAACTATCTTACCATGGGCTTAGACTACGGCAATACTAGTGCTCTCTACAGGACCTGGTGTGTTCCAGTAGTGTATGAAAGAACAGTGGTGATCCTCCTCTTGTGTTTTGTGTTTTGAAGGAACCCAGAGACTTCTTTTTAAAAGATATTAGTGTTGCATGGTTACTCGCTTAGAAGGCAGGGGATGACAAAGTCGAACTTGCTTCCCCAACTTCATTCCGTCTTTGTCCTCTCCCAGGCAGCCCCTAACCAGCATTACAGAACATGGCTCTGGTAATGCCTGACAGATCTTTTCTGGAGGTTTGGAGCAGGTTGTTTGATGGAGTTTTAGGTGTTCTGCATATTCGTGGTGCTCATGGACTCTGGTGAGCAGAAGGAAGTGCCAACAAAGGGTTTCAAAGGATGCCCAAGGGGTTTTTTGTTGCCTCAAGTTGCCTCTCAAGTTTGTATAACTTGAGAGATGAGGTCTAAGTTCATACTACCATGAAGAGACTAAGTTAGGCAGCATGGGCACCTTGGGTGAGTGCCGAGCCACAGTACTGACCTGAAGGGTTACTTATAGAAAATATCTCTGTATAAAAACACTGTAAACCAGCAGCTCAGAGCAGATAATGACCAGGAGCCTTCTGCTTCCAGAGGCCAGCAGCCAGGAATGGAAAGTATCTTCTCTTACTTGACAGAGCACAGGGCCATAAACCTCCAGGACATTTTGGGAGTTGCTTTTGTTTGTGCCACCTTCTGCCTTGTAAAGTGGCTGGGATGGGTTTCAGGTGTTATTGGTGAGCCTCTAGCTGATGAATCAGTTGGTTAATTGTTCGATGTAATTATGTAATGATTGTTTTTTAACTCTAGAGATTTTGACAAATGCATTTTTAGTGCTAATAAACACATGTTCAATACATATACCTGCCTGCCTGTGAGTTCACATGCAGATGCACACCCAGGTGAGGAACAAATGCAGTTTGTTTTGCACACGAGGGAGTGCCTGCCCTCTTCTTTTCAGAGTCATCCAGCCATGAAAACATCTCTCACTCGGAGGAGAGGTGTGGTGTGTCCTGCAAGACCTGGTCAGGGCCAGAAATTCTTGGACAGGAGTAACAGGTGGGAAAGGGCTGTCCACAGCCATCTGCATCACAGAAGACCCCAAAGGTGGTAAATGGCCCCTCATTTTGGAAACAAGTTAGCAGATGAGAAAACACTCTTGCTGTACACACGTGTGAAGGTCCACTTATCTCTGCCCTCACTCATGCCCCATCTCCTTTGGGAAGGGTAAGCCAGATCAGCAACTCATCCAGTCTGAAAATAGTTTGACCAGAAATAGAGCTGTGTTGGCTGGGATCAGCTCTCTCATCCAGCTTGTGCCATTGTCCTTAGATATTTCCCTGGCATAACCTGGGGTGTTTGAGAGGGGACAGGAGGATATGAGGATGGGAGGCATTGCAGTGGGCAGAGGGGCCCACAGATCCACAGCCCCCACATTTGCCATGTGTGTGCCATCTTCCTGTGCTCCGTGTTCCGATGGCTCCTGTTCTTGAAGCAGTAATATTTTATTTTACAGAGATCAGTGTAGACTGGCCTGCTGCATTTCACACTGTCCAGCCAGTGGCTGGGGGCAGAGCTGAGAAAGGGCTGACCAGTTCTGGTAGCACCTTTTTCACTGGTCTTTTTGGCCTAGAACAAGCAGTGGTCCTTGTCCTGCTGAGGTCTTGGGGATTGAAGACCCAAACTGCTGCAGCCATATGTACAAGCACTGTGTGTCACCCATCTAACCCCAGGCTTGCGTCTCTCCCCTCTGCCCTGCCATCTGTCATCAGTCCACAGACACACTGGCCTTTCTGGGAAAGCAGATAAACTGCCAGAGCCAGCCCTGGGGCCGTGGGTCAGCCAGCCCTGGCTGAAGTCACCACAGCAGTGTGTCATTCACAGCTTCCTGACATGGGACTTCCCCAGGCTGGCTGTACTGGTATCATTAGCCCTATGTTACCAGGGGTGGATTACCCATGCTGGGAATTAGATAAATGCAAAAGATTGTAGCTTCAGTGGCACCAGTTTGGCTTGGTACGACCAGGGATGTGGCAGCACCACCCGTGTGTCTGTGTCCCAGGTCAATCCATGTGGGTGGGCAGCAGTTCAGGGACCTGACCACCAGCACATTGCAGACCTTGCACAGCTCTGTGTTACCTATGATTTTGTTTATGTGAAATGTTCCCTCCTCATACCTGATCCCTGATCATCACGCACTGACTGCACGGCTCCAGTGGTATTCCGGTGGTAAAATCCTGTCCCCAAGCCCCCCAGGGATGAGAGGTGGCACAGGCACGTGCTTTTTATAAGCAGAGATGTGAAGACTTTTGTCTTGCAAGGTTTTCCATGTATCAGAACTGGTTCTTGCTAATTCCAGTTGCTGATCTCAGTCTAAGATCTTTTTTTTTTTTTCCATTAGTTCTGGGGGCAGGAAAAAGAAAAGAACATTTTTAAAAAAGCTTTGTAGAATGCAAGATGTCCTAATGAATGGAAAGTGGGTTGAGGATTTTTTGGGGAATTACCTATGACCAAATGATTCTCACTAGACATTCCAGTTTACAACCCACCCTCTGCTGTGGGGTGTGAGGTACCTTTGCATGGAGATCACAGAAGAATTTGAGTAGTGATGTGAGATATGAATTTGAGTGTAAATGGAAGGATCTGAGGCCTCCTGTGATTCAAAGACTACTGGATTCTCACTCAATTCTTGGCCCGACAGAGGTCCTGCAAGTTTCAAAGCAATTGAGGTGTGCAGAAAAATGCTAAAGCAATTTGAAATATCAGGTTCAGGACAGAAGCTTGGCTCTGAAGGACAGATGTCCAGCAGAACCCCCTTTGCAATCCCCATGTGCACTAAGGGAGAAATATAGAGATTAGAAATGCACAAAGGGAGGCTGGAAATCTATAGAGGTGTGACCTGGACTGAGATCCATCAAGTATCACTGTCTGACATTGCTGTACCTGGGTCTCACCATGGGCTTATGTGCATAACTCACCTCCACATCAATTTAAACTCTCTGCAGCTCTCAGCTGCATCACAAAGTATTCCTGAAGTATTGTTTTTCCAGGAGATGCCAGGCTCCAGGGCAGCTGCTCCTCTTGCATGCTGTCAGCTTGCAGTAACTCCCATGGGCCCAGCAGCTGATGGACTGTGGCATTTGGGAAGATCTCGGGTTGAACAAGTCCAGATCTGGATCACTAAAGCACCACTGTTCGCTGAAGGGTGGAAAATATCAGCATAGTCAGTCCTCAGGAGGATCAGCTGTTAAACACCAGGCAGTCACCTGTGGCAGCAATCAGCCCCCACCTGCCTTTTTCTCCTCAAGCTTTCTGTCCTCATTTGATCAGTGCTCATCACGCAAAGGTGGCACCTACAGTTTTGGGTACTTGGAAAGGGAAGAGCAGGACGGCTCCCTGAGGCAGGTGGTAGTGGGGATGGGCTGCAGCTGCTACAGCAGCTCCCCAGCCCATAGTCAGCTCCTCCCTGGTGGTTCAGGCTCCTGGGGAGAAAGAGTGGCCACGAACCAGGCACAGAGTGGCTCAACAGACTGGACTTGGAGTGGCCTAGAGCTCACCCTGCCCACCCCACAGTGCCTGCTTTTCCCTATCTGGTTCAAGGGTTGCCACGATCTGATTCCCTCAAGGCCTGGCTGAGGGCCCATGTCTTCTGCCTCTCCCTGCACTGCCAAGGGGTTGAAAGTTTTCCTGAGGCCTAATGTTTGACCATGTTGGGACATTCATTTTAATCAAATATTCACTATCAGCTGCTGGAGGTCTCTATACCAGATCTGAAAGGATCTTAGTGAGTCTCTGCTGCACAATTAATGCTTTCCCAGCAGACTCATTTATTGGCAACCAGGAGATGAGAAGGGGTGCAATGCACTTTCATTTTTTTGTTTAAGGATGATCACAGTGGTTTGCAAACTTTGACTCTAAAGCTGAGAAGTCCAGCAGAGGCCATGGTGCTATAAATACTGAAGCAGGAGCAAATTCCAATGGAGTTTCTCCAGTCTGGCTTTAAATAAGTATGTTAACAAGCCAAGACTTATAAGTTAAATTAAATATTGAGCTTCTTGATGCAGATTTACACTTACAGATGTCTCTGACAAAGAGGACTGGCCAACAGCAAGTTATTTCAGACACCTGTTACCAAATCTATTTTTTGTCCTCAGATGTGTCTGCTGTGGATGATTGAGGTGACAAGCACCATTGACTGGGCAGGATGTGAAGAATCTGTGCTGTGATCAGGGCTGAGGGTCCCAGTGGTGGATCTGAACTCCCTGGGGGCTGCTGAGAGCAGGACAGAGAGGTGTCTCCTGGGACGGTGCCCCAGACACTGCTGGCCTGGTGCTGGATCTGTGGAGTTGTGACCCCACAGGTGATTTACAGGGAAGGACTTTGCCTGGAGTCATGGAGGTGTACTTTCCCTCAGTACATGTGGGGCAGGGACAGGCTCATGCCAGTACCAAGCTTCCTTGGGCAAATGTCTCCTAGACAGGTGCTTGGGACAGAGGTGGGATGAGTGTGGGTTTCACTGAGACCAGTTCTCTGGGTGTGCAGCAGGAAAGATTTTTCATTAAGATTAAAAAAACCCCAAAGATTAAGGAGGAAAAGCAAAGAGCCCAGGAGGGACATGGTGATTCCTCATCTGCATTTAGATGGAAACACTTCCTAAAAAGCAGGAGGTGTTAGACAGAACCAGCAGTGTAAACAGCCCATGGGAGAGGGCCAAGCACCCTGATAGCCCCGCTGGGTGCAGGGACTGACCTGCAGCTGGTGGCCAGCTTTGGGGAAACTGGGCTCATCATTAACCCTGCTGGGATTTGGGAGCAAAGATGCCAAGGAAGGGAAGGCTGTGCATCCTTCCGGCTCTGTGGGAACCTGCCAAGTGTGCAGGTGGTGGGTGTGCAAGCTTCTTCCATATGCACTGGGGGATGCACAGCCTCCTGTGTGCACGAGGAGCCATGTGGGCCCACGTGCCCTTTGGCAGCATCTCACCTGCCAGGACCACTAAAGGTACAAAGGTGATTGAGGCCAGAGCATGGAGGGGTTGGTGCTTCCTCCAGAACAACAGGCGCAGTTGACCCCCGTGCCTGGAGCTTGGCTTGCCCTGCTTGTAAACAACTTCTTTTTTTTTCCTCTGGGCTAATCTTGCCTTGTGGGGGCAGATAACATCACTGGAATTCTTTCAATGTCCTTCACAAGCGCCTCCTGCTTTGGACTTTGGCTGAGACACACATAAATGAGACACGAGCTTCCTTGACTGTTTTCTCTTGTTTACTTTCCTCTGGGCCTGCTTCCTGCTCCGCTGCTGCTCCTGGTTCCTGGTCTTGGGGAGAGTGGCCAGAGCAAGCCCGGCACCGCCTTGTGCTTCCCTGGATGCCCTTGTGGGCTGGGGCCAGGACTCTGGCAGGGAGCAGGAGGGGCAGTGGGGTCTGGGCTCTCCTTGCTGATGCCCTGCAGAGTGGGGTGGGCACTCAGCGAGGTCCTGCTCAGCATCCTGGCTCTTTCCCTGCAGCACTTGTGCCAGGGCATCTACTTTTGGTTTAGGTCTATACCTTGGCTGCATTTGAGCCTCAAAGGGCTTCTAGTCCTGCAGCAGAACCAACCTCAACACAGATAGTGTGGTACCTAACCCCCAGCCCACCCAGCTGCCTGTCCCCACTCTGCCCAGCAATCCCACTTATCTCCCTGCGAGCTCTCACAGACCTCCCTGTGGGGTCCGACAACAGAAAATCGGTCCTGCTTTGGAGAGGGCTGGCAGCCTGAGCACTCCTAGCCTACCCCTGGCCCACAGCAGGAGCAGGCAGCCTGAGCACTCCTAGCCTGCCCCTGGCCCACAGCAGGAGCAGGCAGCCTGCCAGACCGGTCTGCCGGCACAGCCTCTGCCAGCACGGCTGCGGGGCCGCAGCACCAGCTCCTGCCTCAGCCGCACGTGGCACCACTCACCTCCTCCCCGTGCTGCCAGCCCCTCCCCAGCACAGTCCAGTGGTTTGCCACAGCCAAGGAAACCCAGGCACTGACCCTGTCCTGCTGCTGGCACAGCTGGGCCACCAGCCTGCTCAGGCCTTGCTCGTGTTCTGTTGGGGTTTCTCTTACCAGCCCTATCAGTCCCATGACTGTCCTGTCCAGGTCCCATAGCATCCTTTCCCTGCAAAAGACAAGCCAAGGAGTCATCTCCTCTCATGTGAGTAACCTATAGGTCTGCTTCAGGGTGAGAAACTGCTTTGCCCAAGGCCTGGCTCACATCACTGCCCAGGCTTACAGTCCTCCCTGCATGGCCACTCTGGATGTCCTGATCACTGTGATTTCCCTCAGGCTGGATTTGAGGCACAGATGGACAGAGCAGGGCTGTGGTTTCTCTGGTGAGGAGCCTACTGGGTCCTGTATTATCATGGGTCAAAGCTACCTCTTCTTTGTGTCCCCCTGTCATGCCCCGTCCCTCTGCCTGTTCCTCCCAGGACCTGGTGTGTGGCAGTGGGATCAGTGGAGATGCACAGCAGTGGGGCTTTCCCACCCAAATGCTGGTCCTGTGAGACCCAGCATCCTCTGGGGTGGAGCCAGAAAAGTTTGGGGTTATTTCTTCTTATCTCCAGGTGCCTGCATTGCTGCTGCCCTGAGGCAGATTAGCTGTGGCGGTTTCTCTGGTCTGCTCTTGCCTCATGCAACTGCCCTGCATTTGGGGGTTGGGATAGTCAGGGCCGTGGTGGTGAGTCTTTAGGGGGGATGTAGTGTGGTGTTTTTGCATTATCATCAGGAATAGCTGTTACTGTTTATCTGCCTTTTCTTTCCTTCATGTTATGCAACCTCCTTTTCAGATGCCAGTGGTTGTTTTCCCAGGGTTGATGTAGCAACAAAATTCTTCCTGGTGTTTCCAGACCCTCATGGCTATGACAATGCTTCTCCAACCTTGCTCCTGCTCCTCTCACTCCCCTGACTGCATTAGGATGCCCAAGTGCTTTTCCACTTCCTAATCAGTTGAGGTGTTGAGCAGGGACTCTGCAAAGCCCTGGGAAGATGGGAGCTTGTGGATGGGCTGGGTGCTGGCAGCTCTGGTTCGCGTGGCCACGGGAGGAACAGGGCAGGTGACTCAGGGTAACTGAAAGTTTTATCCTGGGAGAGCTGCCTGGGATCCAGGTCACTGGGACCTGTTTGTCAGGTTCCTATTTTTGTTATTCACTAGCTCAGTATTCCTGAAAACAAATCGTGGTGTTGTCACCTGATTGGCATGACAGACGTTGGAGTGTGGAGTGTGTCTTGCATTCAAGGCCTGTTTGGGTGGCTGGACTTCAGCTCTGCAGTGACCAGATTTAGACTCTGCTGTGGCCATGTGAAGCTGTGCCAGTCCTGTGGCTGCCTGCAGCAGGAGCTGCTCCTCTTGGTCTGTGCCCCTGGGAACAGCTTTGGTGTTGCCTGGGGACCTGCCCTCCCAGCAGCTCCTCTAAAGACAGGGCAGAGCAGCACAGCCTTTGCTGCCAGAGGAGACCTTCAGGCACTCACGTGTGTGTTTTGTGCACAGAGGGTTGTGTGGCTGTGGGATGAGCTTGCAGCAGGTAGGGCCTTCACAGAACCATAGAACCTTCCTGAGCTGGAAGAGACCCACAAGGATCATCCATCCAACTCCTGGCCCTGCACAGGATGCTCCCAATCCCACCACGAGCCTGAGAGTGTTTTCTAAATCCTCCTGGAGCTCTGGCAGCCTTGGGCCTCTGCCCACTGCCCTGAGGAGCCTGGTCAGTGCCCAACCAGCCTCTGGGGGAAACACCTTTCCCTGAGATCCATCCTGACCCTGCCCTGACACAGCTCCAGCCGTTCTCTGGGTGCTGTCTCTGCTCCCCCAGAGCAGAGATCGGAGCTGCCCCTCAGGAGGAGCTGCCCCTCAGGAGGAGCTGCAGTCCCCGCTGAGCTCTGCCCTCAGTCTGCTCTTGTCCGGGCTGAACAGGCCAGGGGATGTCAGCTGCTCCTTGTATGGCTTCCCCTCTAAACCCTTCACTGGGCTTTGGGAGACAAGCCTCCAGGTTTTGTCCTCCAGCTGGTCCCCTCCTGCAGCCTCTGGTGAACTCTGCTGGCCCCTGGCTTAGGTTGTGGGCTGGTGACATTCCCTGAGTCTTCATTGGGTTGGGATAGGACAGAACAGAGCTGTGAGTTACTGCTGTGTGAGAAACTACTATTGGTTATATAGAGAAGGGAAAGAGCTGGCATCAGAGCTGGCACCAGTGAGGGCCCTTGTCAGAACCTGAAGCACCCCGGGAGGCTGCAGACAGTGCTGGGGAGAAGATATTTGGGGGGGGGGTATGTTGCTGTTTCCTTCATCTGCAACAACTTCTTTCTGGAGCTGGACAGGACATTTCTTCTCAGGCCAAGCTTCAGCAGAAAAACCTGACAGCTAAACCAGGTATTTCACCAATTGGTATTTTTTTGGTTAATGGCAAAACTTACGCATGAAAATGTTTGTTTCATTTTGAAGAAATAAAGAACAAATTTTTTCTTGCGTCATCCATTCTCCTTTTTATAGTAGTAAAAGCTGACAGGGAGCAGGACCTCCTCTTGATTTTAGAAATAAAGAAGAAAACATCTGTTGGCGTTTGTGGTGAGAGAAGCGTGGCTGTGCCTATCTGACTGAGCAGCCCTCCTGCTGCTGCCTGCCTGGGCTTCAATCATCTTGTCATGTCACTGGGGTGGCAGTGGCAGTGGGCTCAAGCAGCACTGCTGGCCTGGTGCAGTGGGTATGGAGGTCAGCCAAAGCAGGGGGGCTTATGGCCAGAGGAAGACCAATTGTCATGTGGACAGGTTTTCTTTTTGCATGAAGAAAATGGTCTGGATGCTTAAGTGACTTATTCATTTATTGGGAGCAACCTGAAAACATGTGCTATTGGAAAATGCACGTCCCTGGCCAGTATCCACTGAAATCCATGGGAGCTATTGGCATATGTGGTGTTAGGAAAACAGCTCATGTTGCTGCTGCCATTGTCAGGATTAAAACTCAATTGCCCTTTTTGGGAACGCTGATTGCTGAAGGCATCTGTTGTGTAAGGGACAAGCTGGTGAAAGCAGAGGAGTGCCAGGCAGGGAGAGAAACCCTCCTCCTGCTGCCACGGCCATGCAGTGGGCTTGTGAAAGGTTTGAAGTTCCTTGCTCTGCATTATGTTACTCCTGCCAGGGCTTCAGGGATGGTGGTGCTGGGATAGTTGGTGCTGGTGGGTATGGAGTTTCCTTCTCAAGGTGTGGTAGCAGGTGACACTATTAGCACATGAACTTTGCAGGCACTCCTGGAATGATCACCATTCACTGGAGACAACATGGGAGATGCAGGTGTTCCATGGGTTCACCTCAATCTTGGCGTGCATGTCATAGTCTCTGCTTTATGGCCACAGGGGAATGCTTTTGAGCTTGTGACTGGGTGCCCCAGTGTCACTGCTCAGGAATGTGGCAGGTGTTGCCCATGTTTTGGACATGAGCAGCATTTGGGTCCCTGAGCTTTGGGTGTGTTCTGGACCAGATGATGGTGGGAGAAGGAGAGGACAATGCAGGTGAGGGGGTCCACACACAGGTAGCTTTTCTGGTAGCTGAATGCACTTGCTGCTCTCTCAGGGCTGGGCTCCCACTCAGCTGTTGTCCCCAGAGCAGCTGCCTTAAGACACTGTACCTGGGATGTGGTAAAGTCTGTACCTGCACCCTGGAGGGCTCTGGCCAGAGCACTGTGTTAGAACAAAGTTGATCCAAATCTTCAGATCAAGGTGTGAATCCCTGCAAAGGTCTGCACTGCTCACAGGGGCTGCCCACACTCGCTGTCATGGCAGGACTGGGAGCACAGGTCTCACAGGTGGCCTCTACAGAGACAGCCTTAAAGTCTTCCAGCTCGACAAGCCTTGCTCTGGCATCCCTGCCCTGTCCTTTGCTTCTGTGGGCTCCTCTTCCTGGGCCAGAGGGTCCTCTGTCCTCATCAGCTCTGTGCTTCAGGGCACGACCATCTCTTGGACATGAAGGGTCCCAGCTGTCTCAGCCTCTCCTCATATAGAAGATGCTCCAATCCCTTCATTTTTTGGCCCCACACTGGATCTGTTCCAATAACTCCACATCTTTGCTGTATTGCAGTTTGTGCAGAAGTTTCTGGGTGCTGCTTCTCTGAGATCTCCTTGAGCTTCCAAGCAACTTCTCTTCTTGTGGGGATGCCTTGGAGGGTTCTGCTGCTCACTGCTATGCCTCACTGATATATTTGCAGTCTGCATTAGGGAGCTGGACCCACTGTGGGTGCCCATGTACTTACTCTCTGGCTACTGTGACACCCAGGGTCTGCCCACCCTGTGTCTGTCCATCCCACCCCGCTCCTCCTGGGGTCCCTCTGCTGAGGCTGAGCTGCCCAAGCACTGTGGGGCACGTCAGGGGTTGTGTGGACCTGGGCTGTGCCTGCGAAGAGGAATGTGAGGCATTGCCTGGGTCGATGGGGGAACCCCCAAGGCCAGGACAAAGCACACCAGTAGGTAGGAAGGGCCACTGGAGACAACCCGAGCTGCTGCAATCCCTGGTGTTTGGTCTGTGGAACGTGTGAGCAATGAATTACACATGGAAAAGGAGGAAGGGAAGAGAGTCAGCCTTCCCCTGCTGGTCCTTTTGTGGAGTGAAAAAGTATGAGCAAGTTTTGGAGCTGGTGACAGCAAGGAGCAGGAAGAGAATATGTGAGGGGTTATAAATATCTGGCTCTCAAGAGGCAAAGCACTGAGATACCAGTTTCCATGAACAGGCTCCTGGAGTGTGACACCCTTTTCCCTCTCTTGTGTGGTTGTGCTCCAGATAACAGAAGCCACTGCTGATTTCCTGAACTCACTATCTTTGTCGTAAAAACCCCAAACAGCAGCAGTTTATAAATAAGGCTTAGGAAATAGAGCTGCTTTTCTGAGAAGCAAACGGGCAGCTTTTCCAGCTCAACACTTCAGTTCTGGTTCACAGCAAACTCAAGTCACCACAGAAAGAAACTGAAGCTTTTCACAAAGAGGAAAGTGGGATTGGGCTGCAAAGGAGGCCATGGAAGTGCTCTGCAGGGGCAAGGTCCTGGGTGTGTGCCAGGTACATTGTGTGTACCTCTTCCTAGAATCGAACAACCACAGAATCTCCTGAGCTGGATGGTACCCGCAAGGATCATTGAGTCCAACTCTTGGCACTGCACAGGACACCCCAAGAATCATACCACGTGCCTGAGAGCATTGTCCAAACACTTCTTGAACTCCCAAGCTCCACCAGAGAACCTACCTGCATTCTGGCAGGAGCCTACAGACACAGCTACCTGCTAGACCTGCTGCTCCAGAAAACACACCACTTCTGATTCTCTCTGATTTTGCAACCTGTGCCATTCCAGGGCTCTAGGCTATGTACTAACACCAATGGATAGTGCTCCACCAGGCACTGTGTTGTGGCCAGATGCTGAGAAAACATCAGCAAGACAGCAGGAGCTGAAATGAATACAGAGTTGTCTGCTGGAGGTTTTCTTAGAGTTCACGCTGTGCCTCTGGTCAAGGGGTCAACCCTGTACTGGGACTTCTGGTTGTTGAACCTTCCCTGCTCTGGGATACGAACCTGTCTTGAACAGGGGGAGCTGAGCCAGTGCTGCAGTGCTGAAATCCCACAAACGTGTGGTGGCTTTTGGCTCAATCTGGTCCTGGCACAAAGGAGCAGATCTGATGGGATGGCTGTGAATGGGGAACCCTTTGGGGAGGGAATTCCTGAAGCCCCAGCACTTCAGGAAGGATGTGGATCTACTGAGAAGTGTTTTAAGTTTATCAATAACCAGCAGGGCCCTGGCAGCTGGAGGTATTTACCCTGGAGAAGGGACAGCAGAGGAAGGCAGGAGAACAGTCTTCAAATCCACAGGGGATTGCTGGGAAGGTGGAGGATGAATCTTTCTACCATGATCATGGTGCCCAGCTGCTGACTTAGAGGCTTCAGCTGCAGGAAGGAGGATTCACATGAGACTCAAGGAAGATCTTCCTGCCTGGATACAGCTCTTCAGCTTGTAAGAACTTTAAAACAGGACAATGCAAGGATAGCTGGAGCTGGAGGACAGGCCTGTCTTCACCCAAAATTTTTTCTCAAGGTGATGCCACATCCAGTCTATGAGATTCAGTGGTCCAAAAAACCTGTAGGATCTCTTGTGTCAGAGTCTGCTGAGTGTCCAGAGTGGAGCAACTCATGGGTAGTTTTACAGTTCAGGCCAAGAGAGGACCAACACCAAACTGCTGGATGCCATGTGGAGCATCCTGAAGGAGCTTCCTTGAGGGCTGAAAAAAAGACTGTGCAGAGAGCTGTGCTGCCTGAGACTTGTCATTATCTGCATTTTGAGAAGGCCGTGCATCTTGGTGGTTGTTGCTTCCAGGGCTTCACACCGCTGCACCTTGACAGGAGCTGCCTGGCTCACTGAGCATCCCATGGATGGAGCTTTGGGCTTCCACAGGGCAAGACTGGAGTGCAGAGGCTTTTGCTGAAGGCATGGCCAGACCCAGGCAGGGCAGGGCACAGTCTTACGCTGGAGACTTCCAAGCTCAGAGTGTAACAGGGGAGCAGAGGTTCTGGAGCACCCCCAGCCCACACTCACCCTCCTGGTCTCCAGGGCAGTGAAGCCTGGCAGATGCTTGCAGGAAAACAGCCCCTGCTCTTAGTGCAAGAACAGACCGTTTCTGACATGTCGCCAGCTCTGGCTGTGCAATCTTTGGGCTTTTGCAAGCTGCTGTATTGACAGAACAAGCAGTTAAACAAATACTGTCTTCTGCTGCAACGTTTGTTATTGCCGGCCACAAACCACAGGCAGCTTGGCCTGGCTCCAGGAGAGAGACCTGTGCAAATATTCCTGTGTTAGCAGCTATCTCCAAAATGCAGCCTCAGCTTGAGTCTTTCCCAGAGAGGATGGAGAGAGAATTGTTTACAAGCAAAGGCAGATCATTTCAACACTCTGCCAGGAGAATCTGAGGCCATAGAAAATATGCACTGAGAGAGGGGCAGCAGGCTAAAGGAGGGTGTGTGGTGTGTTTGATGACAGTCCCCGTTGGCTCAGCTTTGAGGAATGACACCAGAAAAATGGCAATATCCATGCCGGTTTGATTTCTGTCACAGCAAAAGCCTTTCCCATGTTCCCTGCCGGTATTTTGGAACAGTTAGCTCCTTGCAGCCATGATGACAAGTTCTGCTAATCCAAAAAAAATCCTGAATTTGGAGCTGTAGCACAGATTTCACATATATTGGATGTATTTTGCCTCTAAAGCAAAATGCTATTTAGTGTAGTCCTTCTTGGTTTCCTGTTGTGCTGGTGCCCCTGATACCACAGGTGAGATGTGGTGGGATGGGATAGGATGGGATGGGGTGGGATGGTACAAGTGGAGAAAGTGCAGACAGACTTAGTCATCTGCCCCCTCCTTTCTCTGAAGCAGCACAAGCCTCAGGGCTCCCTGCAGTGGTGCTGTCAGAGGCAGGGGTGCTGCAGGAGAGGAATGGTCCCTGTGAAGGACCATCCCAAGGAGGAAGCCCTGAGCTGGAACAGACAGCTGAGAGGGCTCAGATTTGAACATGGTTGGTCCTCACTGAAGTTTGTCCCATTCTCCCCTATCCATGGCTGTTGAGGGCAATTGAGATGTGATTCCTTGTCACAGTAAGCGGCCCTGGGAACTGAACCAATGGTGTCAGGAGTTAGGCAGCTGCATTTTTTAAGATGAGATGCCCCAGTGCTGAGCATTTACCTTCATCCTCCTGAGAACCCAGCATCCTGCAATGTCACAGAATCACCGAGGCTGGAAGGACCTTCAAGTCCAACTGTCAACACAGCACCACCACAATCACCCCATATCCCCAAATGCCACATCCAGACTCCTCCCGAACACATCCAGAGACGGTGACTCCGTCACATCTCTGGAACTTATTTCAATGTCTGACTCCTCTTTCAGTGAATTTTTTTTCCTAATATCTAACCCGAAGCTCCCCTGGTGCAACTTAAGGCCATTTCCTCTTGTCCTTTCAATTGAGACATGGCAGAAGAGATCAACTCCCCCTGGCTCCCCCCTCCTGTCAGGGGGTTGCAGAGCTAGAAGGTCCCCCCTGAGCCTCCTTTTCTCCAGGCTGAGCCCCCCCAGCTCCCTCAGCTGCTCCTGCTGCTCCAGCCCCTTCCCCAGCTCCGTTCCCTTCCCTGGACATGCTCCAGACCCTCAATATCTCTCTTGTCATGAGAGGCCCAAAACTGACTCCAGGATTAAAGGTGTGAGGGAGAATAGAAACTCTGTCTTGCAGGGATACAGCAGTGATGGAAGTGTTGATGGTTGTGTGAAGGTCCAGGAGCTGCTGGTGCAGAGGGAGCAGGTCCCCGTGCAGAGCTGAGCACTGGGGTTGTGCCACTTCCCACTGTCCTGCTGAGCCATTACCGACCCTGCACTTGGCTGGTACTTGGGTTGCACTGGCTTTTTGTTCCTGATTCATTTCCTGCTTAAAAAAGCAACTGAGTCAGTTTTTTTTCTCTCTCTCATTTTTGTTGATCCTGTGAATGGGTTTCCTTTCCAGCCATGTGGCCTGTAACCAGCTCTGGTTTCAATGCAAATGAAGACTACATGTGAACAAAGTTGAAGACTGTAGCCCTCCAGAAATGCAACTCCTTGGGCCTGTCCTGGTGGGCTTTGAGTGTGGTCTGATTTCACATGAGCATGGGAGGTTGTTGGGGTTCACTCCTGAACCAGCAGCACTGTTATAGGTCTGACATCCTCAGAAACAGTGCTGTAATGATTTGACACCCAAAATCAGCTCTGTGACCCCTCCAAAATGCCTGTGGGAGGGTCATGAGCACCGCTGTGTCCACAGACAGTGATGCTGTGCTCAGCCTCTGCCCGCACTGCCAGGAGCCAGCTGTGCTGCCCAGCTGCCAGTGCCTGGGGGTGCCAAGGGAGAAACATGGGATGAATCCCTCAAAGCAAGGCTTGGTTGGGCTCTGCAGGGTACGTATGTGCCACCTTGGTATTTGGAAGGGAGCAAGTGGTGTCAGTGGAGCCGTGAGAGCTGGGATAACTCTTACACCAGCACAGTCATGACAGCTGCATGCAGAGACTGCTACTAAGTGCCTTGTCTCACTCAATCCTGCTGAATTCTTGGGAACTGTGCCTGCCCTGGAATAGGAAGATAAGAGTCTTGTCCTGTTCTTCCTTCTGCTCTGCACCGAGCACTGTTTGAAAGCCCTACAGTGCAGACAGTGACCTTAAAGTAAATATTTTCCCCATTGCACACAGGTTTTAGACATCATTTCTGGAAGGTAAACTCCAGCCTTGGTCTCAGCACAGCTGCTCAGTGATGCTGTGCAGCCTCTCCTCCTGGGGCTGATGCTCGTGGAGCTCTCTCTGCTCTCTCTCCTTAAGCTGTGCTGCTGCAGAGCTGAGATGCAGGAGGAGGGGGCAAAGAACACTTTTCCGTTGGAAAAAGTTTTCACACACAGCAGGTTTGTTAAACAGGAGAGCCTGCCTGTCCCTAGAATGGGTCTGATCGTAGTAGAACAGCTCAGTGACACAGGAAGGCCCGTGGCTCCAGTGGATCCAGTCCATGCTGACCATTCCCAGCTCAGCTGGGAGAGTCAATTCCATGTTTAGGGTGGAGGAACAAGGAATAAGTGGTTTATCTCCTCAGCTGGGTGATGTAGCAAAGGCTCTATTTTCCTGTGCCAGAGGCAGCACTGGCTCCCTGACATGATTTTTAGGTAACAACAGCACTTCTAGACACAGACTGAGCACAACCAGCCACAAGTGGGTCACCTGGGGCTTGCAGCTTCACCCATGAAGGACAGCCTGGGGCAGGATGTAGCAGTTCAGCTCCTCCAAGGGCTCTCTGAGCACATCCAGGACGGGCTCTGTGTGCCTCTGCATCCCTCGGGAATGGAAGGTGGGTAATCCTGGCTGTGGGCCTCTCCCATCCACAGGAGAGCTTTGCTGGGCACACCTGGCCAGCTGCAGGACTGAGAGAAATGGGGGGAAAACCCACTGGTGGAGTCATTTGGGGTGAGGTGCCAGGAAGATCATCACCCATTGTGTCTTGATTGCAGGACACAGTGAAGGGTGAGGATACTCCCAGGTCAGATGGGAATGAACTGGAAATAAACACTACTAGGCTTGGAAGTGGACTCATGTTAGGGCCCAGAATTGGCTGGGAAAAATTTCCTGGAACTGGTATTGCATCAGCTTACACAAACCTACCACGAAATCATGGATCTGGGCTAGATGAATCAGAATTCATTCAGGAAAGAAAAGTTCAGAGTTGTAATTGAACCTATTTCAGAACTCTTTCGGAGTGAAACACTTCCAGGTTTCTTTTTAAAGAGGATATTTTGAAATCTCAATATTTTCCTGCCTTTTGTGATAGCAGAAAATGACCCCAACAACGAATGCAAAATTTTGTTTCCATGTCAGTTGAGATGGAACTCAAACTCAACATCTTCAAATTCGTGGTGGAAGGGGTCTTTGCACTCTCTGCAGCTTCCCTGTGTCCCGGAGAGATGAATACATGTTGCCACTGTTGCTGTGGGATTTATGGTGCTGAAAAAATCTCCGGAGCAGTTAATTAGGGGTGAGATAAGAAAGGGTTTATTTGCCAAGGCAGAAGATGTTACAAGACGCGCGTGTACCCCTGTGCCCGAGAGGTTACATTTTATAACATCATCCATCCAATCCCAGATGTATCCACCCTGTGGCCTTTCCTCTGGACTGCCCCGGGGTCCACCCCCTGAAAATGAGTCTGGGGTGCATTTCGGGACCCTCCATTCATCCCATCTTCATCATCATCAGAGCACAAAGGGTACATAGTTACCTAATTCTTGACTTCATTCTGTGGTTTAGGCCCAGATACGCTGTTCTGTCAACTGTCTAGGCCTTGCCTTGACAAAAGACTAAACATTTCTATTGGATTCAGGAGTAGGGCTGATATAGGGAGCATAGAATGGGGTAAGAGGGTTAAGGAATGTGTAAACAAGGGTGCTACAGGGAAAGGGAGAGGGACAAGGGACAAAGAAGAGAGGGTTTCTACTTTTAAAATCTACTTCCACTGCTTATAAAACTTATAAGTCTTACAAATATTAAAAGAAATAAAAAAACATTAGGGGCTTAAGGCATCACCACTTGTCGATGGCTCTGACTCTTCTACTTTTCTTCACACAGTACAGGGCAGCAGGTTTGTTCTATCCCCCTGTGCAGTCGAGTCCTCTGTGTTTTGGGGGTTACTTTCCTTGCTCCAGGCCAGGTGGGAGCAGCTCACTTTGATCACACAGAGCATGAGGGGAAGGGAAGAGGAAGATGGAGGAGAGAGGAACCCAAGTCAGATGGTGGGAGATGGAGATGGAAGGGACACGGGAGGAGGAGACAGCACAGAAGAGCAGGAATAGTCCTGGAAAGGCTCCTCATCCTGTCTGTATGTTGGGCATGGTCCTACAACCTCCTCCCCAGGGCCCAGGAGGGTGCAGAGAACACGTCCCGGTGCAGCCCTGGGTGCACAGCCGTTGTTTTTGCTCGAGTGTAGGTTTTTCCCCGAGTTTGTGCAAGACGCTCTCAGAGCACTATAAATACCAGCGAGCTTCCTGTGGGCTCCGCGGGGAGGAAGCGATTCCCCGGCTGGGGAGGAGCCGCCGGCGGCCTTGGGGGGCAGGGACCGTGCGGAACAGGGGCCGTGCGGGACAGGGATTGTGCGGGACAGGGGCTGTGCGGGACAGGGACCGTGCGGGACAGGGACCGTGCGGGACAGGGATTGTGCGGGACAGGGATTGTGCGGGACAGGGGCTGTGCGGGACAGGGATTGTGCGGGACAGGGACCGTGTGGGGCAGGGGCTG
>NW_020884994.1:502224-521656 GCF_003945725.1 Corapipo altera
GCGGGACAGGGATTGTGCGGGACAGGGACCGTGTGGGGCAGGGGCTGGGGGCACACTCCTGGAGAGGAACAGGTGACTGTCGGAGGTGATTGCTCCCAGCCTACAAACTGGAGATGGGAACTATCTGGTGAGACACCCACAAGCCACCCTGTGCTCTCCAAGGTTGCTGGAGGTTCTCTTGTGCTACACTGATGGTATGAAGGCTCCAGCCAAGCTCTGGACCCTCTCTAAGATCTACTTTGGCTGCTTCCAGTGCTGCCAACTCTTTGGCTTTGCACAGCTGTTTGCACAGAGATGTCCAGGCTGGAGGGTCAGCCGATCTGGGGCACAGGGGACCTGGTGCTGCTGCCATCGGGCTGTGTAGAGGAGCCCAACAGCTGCTGGGCAGACTGGGAAAGGTGGGATAATCACTCCAGGGTGGGTTCATGAGCACTGGGCCCCACTGTGCAACCCACGCTTGGGGTTGTGTCCAAATGGGAGCTCTCCCTTGGGGGCTGGGGTGAGTATAAGGACTGGCCAGAGCCCCGTCCCCACGGTGGTGCTGCTGTGGGTGGTTTGGGCTTCACTGCCAGGGCAGCACAGGAACTGCTCAGGGAAGCATGTGCTGGGCTTGTGGGAAGCACTTGGTCTCCTCAGTTCTTCTCCTCCCTTCATCTCCCACAGGCTGGGGAGATGTGCCTGGTTCATTTGTGGGCACCACAAGGAAAAGTTTTTGTATTCTACATACCTCTTCAATAATTCTCTGCAATATTTTGCACCTATTGAGCAGTGCTGCAGCCTGGGAGACCGATAAAATACCTAACCCTGACAGCATCTGTGAGGGACACAGCTGTTTGGATTCCTCTCTCATATTTTTGGCAGCTCTGGAAACTTTGAGTGACACTGAGTAACAGGTAACTCATAGCAGGGGCAGGAGATTTGCAGAATCACTCTTCTCAGATGTCTGAAGGTCTTCAGTCCAGCCTCAACTTGGAGCAGCACTATATCCACAGCAGGACTATTCCCAGCACTGGATCAAGCTGTTGTGTCTGTCTAGCTTAGTTTTGAAATATTCTGAGATGCAGATGAGGTGAAGATCTCCCTTTCCATGTGGGGCTGTTCAGTTGCCCCCAGACTCCTCTCAGCCCTGCTGGCTTACCCCTGCTGGCTCAGCCTCTCTCTCCAGCCCTGTGCTCTGGCTCCCTGGACCTGTTACTCCTGTGTTTCCTCACCTCCCTCCTGAACTGGGGTCCACTGACCCCCATATTCCAGGTGTAGTCCCAAGAAGGGCAGATAATTCCTTTCCTCAGCTAGCCAGGCACTGCTCACCTCCTGCTCTCAGTTTCTGGTTTGCCACCTTTGCACGAGCTGCTGGGTTTTGCTGCATCAGGCAGAGCCCAAGTCAGAAGGAAGCACCACGCTGAGGTTGCATGCCATTGTGAGGGGAACTTGCCTGGGGCTTTGTATTTGGGAAGCCCCAAGACTCAAACTGAAAACAAAATCTGTACTCATGCAAGTTCTGATCCCCAATGAAGCTCCATTTGGAGGAGATGCCAAGATGAACCTTAGCTGTCACTTAGGAAAAAGGCCTTGGGTGGAGACACTTGGACTCACAGGCTCAGGAATAGATGGCAACGCACACCAAGTCAGTTTTCCCATAATTTTTAAAAATTATACTTTAAATGATCTTTAAGCCAATTTGATGGTATGGGGAACTTCAGATCTTGTTTGACTGTAAGTGGCAGCACTGTATTTACAGTAAAACCAAGACTGACACGAGAGCAGGGATCAGGCGGGGCAGGGGGAGCAAAGTGACAGATTTTTAAATTGAAAAGCTGCCAGAATTGATATGTGTTGGCAGAATGTTTCTAAATTATAAATACTGCATTTCCTAAGACAAGGGAATGTGGGGAACTGGCACAGAGAGAGAAAAAGCTGCTCCACAGCGTGTTCCTCAAAGGGAGAAGGTCCCTGTGCTGGGGCTTCAGTCTTGGCTATCCTCAGCCTGATCGTGTTCCCCATGAAGTGTCCACCTGGACCAACGTGTAGGATGGGGCAGGAGGCAGGGAGGTGTGAGGAAACCATCCAGAGCTCTTCCACTGACAAGGTGCCCCTTCAGGGAAAACTGAAGAGACAGGAAGGCAATTTGAGCCTCAGCTTGTTTTTTGTCAAGATCAGAGGATGGAAGGTTTCCTGAGCCCATTACTGAGGGAAGTTACTCTGTGATGAAAAGCTTTCCTGCCAGCTGAACACGTGTGCTAAGTAGAACAGCTAAAAAGCAAATAATGAGAACTGCTTCAGCTAGAGTTCCCTTTTGGGATGTGGTAGCAGCACTTGCTCTGCTCTGCACATCACCACACAGCCACTTTTCTCTGTCATCCATAGCCTCTTCTTTGCAGAGCAAAAATGGCAAAATAGTGCATGAGAAATCACTCCTGGATTCTCACTCACCTTACAAGAAACAGGATGAGCTGAGAGACAGCTTTGTTGTTTAGCCTTTAACTTTTCTTGGGGAGAAAACTGATCAGGAAGACAGACCTTTAGGTTCCTCCCCACGCTCTCCAGCCCAAGAGGTCCCCAAAGCCCTTGCCTGGGCAGGTCCGTGTTTGTCCACTCAGGCTCTGGGTGGATTTATGCCATCCCTATGATGTGGGAATGTTTCCAGAAGCTCTGTGTCTGACATGCAAAGGACACAGCATGGATGGCTGGTGCTCTGTCTCCTGGGGGTGGACTCTCTGGGAAACAAGGACTCTGGTACAGCTTCTGCCTCCTGCCTGGTGTCACAGGGTTGCCTGGTCCCTTGCAAGAGGAAAAAAATATGTGTTCTGCAATGGAAAGGTACAGCTTGTGTTATGCCAAGGACGGAGAGAAGGGAAGGAACACTTAGTGCAGGCAGGAAGGGAATGAACTGTCCCCTGCAGAGATCTTCTCTTTCATGCATCCATCTCACATGGCCAGAGCTTATCTGAGAGGAGGCTTCCGTGACCCTGCCAAGGCTCCTGCCCTTGGTGGCATCTTCCTGCTTGCCTCTGTGCCAGTGCTGGCTGAGTTAATCCAGGGAAAAATAACCTTGCAGAAAGTGCTTTGTGTTGGGCCAAATCAGCCCCAGGCCTGTTTGCAGGGCCAGAACCAGAGCCCAGTGCAGGGGAAGGGGCTGTGGCACAGGGGCTGGGGGAGGTGAGTCCTGCCTTTTCAGACTTAGAGGGGTTTAAATTGCAAGAGAACTGAGTGTGTGGGGTCGAGGGGAAAGGGGAAACAATCAGCCCACAAATCCCTAGAGCTGGTTGGCAGCAATCCACACTGTCCCTGGCCTGAGTCCAGCTCCTACTGCCTGTGAGCTGATGCCTCTTCACCTGCTCAATAACATGCACCTGACTTGAAGGTAAACCTCTTTGCTTGGGTTACTGGTAAAGGTCAGGGTCCTGGGGAAGCTGGGTGCTGGATCTTCCTGAGTGGGCTGTACCAGGTCTGGAGGTACAGTTTGACCAGGATGGGTTGGGAACTGTTTGTCCTGACAATGCAAGGGGGTAGATCTGTGATCAGGTTCTGCTGATTTTGCTCAGAGGAACAGGAGGGAAGGAAGCAATTTCTGTAAATTTAGTAAGAAAGTCCTTAAATCTAATTGCTGGAAATGGTTAGAGAAGCTGACAGACTATAATCAGCTTTGTGACTCTTTTCCAGCTCTTCAGCAGTGCCAGTGCTCCTTGGCTGTGCTCAGCACAGCTCTGGTGCAGAATGTGAAAAATGAGAGAAACTCTCACCTGCCCACAGAGGGTTCCCACCTGCAAGGAGCAGCACTGCACAGACCCAGTGCAAACAGCAGGGGTGTAAAGACCTCTGGATGGGGAGCAGCCAGGAAAGTCTGTTTAGATGGGGTGGCCAGATTCAAAAATTGATGATAAAACAATTTCAGAAGTTATTTATACACAAAGAATTGTAGCAAATGTGAAAGCTGGGGCTAAAGTTAGGTTTAAATTGCAGTGACCCTTCTGAGAGACGAGCTTTCCTAATGACAGTGCCATGGCTTCTGGCTAATTGAGGACAACAAGGAGTGACACAGTTCTGGATGTTGGGAGGAGTGATAGCTGCTGCAGAGGGAAATTTCTCAAAGAGAGCTGTAGGCAGACAGGTCTGTTATTTCTCAGAAAATATTCTTGAAAGGTAATGTCTCCCTGAGATTTCAGAGAATTTCTTCCATGTCTGAGGCTGGGAGTGTGTGCAGTTTCACTGATGGGATTGGTGGAGGACGTGATCCCTGACACCACTCAGACACTTTCATAATGGATCTTCTCTGTATTAGTGCTATCTCATGTACTAATAAAAAAATTAATTGTAAATTCTCAGAAATTTCATTTTTGCACCTAGAAAATAGTTACTCAGAGAATTACAGAATATTCTGTGTTCTTCAGATATCACCCAGACATGAATGCCTGGGGAGAGGGGACCATATTTCAGCCTAAACGACTGAGTCAGCTGGACATGGCTGCTTTGTGAGTTGACATGCTACAGGGTGACAACACATGACTTAATGTGACATAATGCAGCTGAACGTGACATCTAAACATTGTATCATGTGGGTTTTGAATGCACTTAGCAGAAGTCAGGCACAGGTTGCACCCCATTTGCAAAGTCAGGGTGGGACTGACGCCCACGGGGAAAGCAAAGGACTTGTTCTCATCACTGAGGAGCAAAGTCAGACACTGTGTTGGTGCTGCTGAAAGGACTTTTCTGACTGAAAACAACAGTTTGAACTTCAGTGGATTGTAGGCTGCAAATTGCCTCTGGCTCACTTAAAAATCTTGTCCTTAATTCCTTCATTACAAATCATCTGCTGTCTTTTTACTGCTGAGAAACAGAGCAGGAAGGGGCAACTGTTCATCAGGTGAAGTCAGGAAAAGGCAGGAGCCTCTTGGGAAGGAGAGGCACCACTGACAGGGTGCAGGGAAATGGGGGTTTTTCGCAGCCCAGCCAGTGGCTCCTTGAATTTTCAGAAATACACAGCACTGATCAGGGCAGGGACAGGCCCCTCCTTGCCCAGTATCTTTTGAATCCCACAGTCATGAGCAGCCTGACCTGTCCTGGGTGGGAGGTATCTGATACCCTTCAAGCCCCTGCTTCTATCTTTGACAAATGATTGTGTTCTGGTTTCCAAGGGAAGCCCTGAACAGGCAGGAGTCCCTGAATCCCAAACCCCTTCCCAGGACAAGGGGGAATGGCTTCAAACTGAGAGGGAAGGGTTAGATGAGATATTAGGAAGAAATTCTTCCCGGTGAGATTAGAGAGGCTCTGGTGCAGGGAAGACACAGAGAAGGTGGAATTACTGAATGCCTTCTTTGCCTCAGTCTTTACTACTGAGGTTGGCCTCAGGAGTCCCACACCTTGGAGGTAAGAGAAGAAGGCTGAAGAAAGGAAAACTTGCCCTCTCTAGAGGGGGTGAGACCCTTTCCTAGAGGGTTGGGTTAGAGATTGGCTAGACAGACATAACACCCATGAATCTGTGGGCCCTGGTGGGATGTGCCTGTGGGTGCTGAGGGAGCTGGCAGGTGTTGTTGCTAAGCCAGTCTCCATTTGGAAACAGGCTGCCCAGGAGGTCATGGAGTCTCCCTCTCTGGAGACATTCCAAACACACCTAGATGTAACCTGCTCTAGGTGACCCCTGCCTTGGCAGGGGGGTTGGACTGGGTGGTCTCCAGAGGTCCCTTCCAACCTTAACAATTGCGTGATCCCGTTATTCTGTTTCCCAGAGAAGCTGGGGCTGCTCCATCCCTGGAAGTGTTGAAGGCCAGGTTGGACGGGGCTTGGAGAAACTTGGTCTGGTGGAAGGTGTCCCTGCCCATGGCAGGGGGTGGAATGAGCTTTAAGGTCCCTTCCAACCCAAACCATTCTGTGACTCTAACCCCTGAGCGTGGCTTCTCTGCTAAAGCTGTGGGATGGTGTATTTGGCTGCTGCTGCACATGAATCAGAGGTCTCCACCATCCAAGACACGTGATGGGCCTATGCCTCAGTGATCCCAGTAGTACAATTAACAATTATGCTGTCCTGTGGCTGTCAGTGATGAAATTCACGTACTATTTAATTTCCCAACATTCAGATCAACTGGTCTTACACCAGTGGCCATATTTCCCCCTTTCATTACCCTGAGAAGTCACTTGCAGAGTTTGAATTACGTACTGTAATGGGTCAGAGTTTGGTTCAAGCCAAAGCAATGCAGAAGTCTAAGATTTGTGGGGTCCGTTCTCCTCTGCAGGACCTCTGGTGTCCTGCTTGCCCAGTGGGAGGAGGACACAGAGCAAAGGTCCAGCTCATCCCTGGGCTGCAGGCTGGGCAGGTTGGGTGGCTGTGGGGGCTTGGGGAACAGAGCACACCCAGAGGGGGTCAGCTTTCATGAACTACTTTGGTGAAATGTTGAATAAGGGCTTTGATTTCATGCAGTCCAACTGAATGGCAGCTATTGCCAGCTCCAGGTAAACACTGGGGAAATCTCCAAGTACTCACTGCATGGCTCAGGCAGAGACTGCTGTGAAGAAAAACTTTTAGTCCCTTAGGGGCAGGATCCCATTAAGATGGAATTCAAGGAGTTTCATTCTGATGCTTGTAACAGACACAGGCAAATGTGGTAATTTCCCTACATGGGAATGAAAACCCTTGGGACTGGTGGAGCTAAAGAATGAGCTAAAGAATGTGTGTAGACAGAGAAACCAGAGAGGACTCATCCAGACCCTCCCAAGGCCAGAGAGGTTCTGGTCCTGGCTCTAATGAGAGCTGGACAGCCCTTTGCTTAACAAGCATCCTGCAATTTTGGATACTGAGAGGCACCCAGTGTGGTGCGAGTTAAGAAGCTGAGTGAAGTCTGTGGCCGTGGTGAGTGTGGACAGGCTGAGCCACAGGGAACTGATTTAAAGCTTGTGCAGGAGAGACCATGGCTGGGATGAAGCACTGTGGTGGGGGAGGCCTGGCCATTCCCAGTGACCACAGGCTGCAGGCACAGCATCTGGGTTACTGGCAGGGTAGAAAAAAGAGAAAGCCCTTGGAATTGGACAAGAGCCTGGGCAGGTGCAGCAGAAACCTCCATCCCATGGGTGGTCACACTGCAAAGTGGCCCTGGGTGGCATCCTGCAGTGGGGCAGGATGTCCCAGCAGTGGCAGGGAGCCGTGGCTGAGGTGGGACAGCCAGGCAAGAGCTGGCATGGCACAGCTCATGTGTTCCTCTGGTTCCTTCCCAGCCCTATCATTGTCCTGTGAGCTTTTGCTGGAACACGAAGCATGTGGAGCTGCCCTGGGGTGGTTCTGGGTGAGGGAGCTGTGTGTGTCTGTGTGCTTTGTTATCAGCTCTGGTGAGAACTTTTCAGGCTGGCCTTTCTGTGGTGATGTCATGCAGCCTGACCCCAGGTACAGGTCTCCAGTGAGACAGCAAGACTTGCTGTACCCAGTGGAGTCACTGTTGAGGTCCCACAAGGTGTTGGTCTCAGGGATTACCTTGTCACTCTTACAACTTCGTGACAAGAGGTTGTAGCAAGGTGGGGGTTGGCCTCTTCCGCCAGGCAACTAGTGACAGGACCAGAGGACACAGCCACAAGCTGTGTTGGGGGACATTCAGGTTGGACATCAGGAAGAATTTCTTCACTGGAAGGGTTGTCAGGCATTGGAAGGGGCTGCCCAGGGAGGTGGTAGAGTCCCCATCCCTGGAGGTGTCCAAGGAATGACTGGACATGGCACTCAGCGCTCTGGTCTAGTTGACAAGGTGTGATAAGTCAAAGATTGGACTCGATGTTCTCAGAAGTCTTTTCCAACCTAAATGATTCTGTGATTCTGTCTTCCATCTGTGCCACTGGCCCTTTGCAACCTGCCTTGGGAATGTGGCTCTGCCAGGAGCTGTGGCTGCACCCCAGCCAGGGGGCATCTGGCTGGTGGCTCAGTGGAGGGGGAATGCAAACAGCACTGGGGCACTTGGAACTGCACAACCAGAGAGAGGAGGCTGGGGGGGATTGCAGTGGGGGGGCACGTCGTGCATGCCCTGACCCTGCACATACAGGGCTGTCTACCCAAGGCTGTGAAAACAGAGCAGCAGCCCCTGATGACCCCACACCTATATAACCCACCCGAGGGGTCTGTGCAGAGGCCAAACAGGAGAGAAGGCTCCGATTTGCAGGAAACAGATATTTTCTTCCCTTTTTCTTCACCCAATTGTCAGGGCCAAGATGAATTTTCACAGTCACACAGACATTTCTCTCCAAGCTGCAGAGGAACCAATGGGTGCCACCTGCCAGGGGCAGATCCACCTGTCCCTGAGCCAGTTGGTTGTCAGTGTTTGAGGCCAGGATGGTCCATGTGCTGAGCCCCAGCATGTCCTACTCTCTGTCTTCCAGTCATGGCTGTATGCTGCCCTAAGGACCAGACACCAGCACTGTGCTTGGACAAATGTGGCCCAAGGCTAAATGACTCCCTGGGTGACTCCTCTGTGACATGAAGCCAGAATACAAAGGGTCTCTCGTCAGGGAACAGTGGATGGGTTAAGCAATATCCTGCTGCAGCCATCTGCCTTGGGGCCTGCCAAGGACCCACTTGGACAAGACAGCAATGGAGAAGAGGTGGATTCCTGAGTGTTGTGGCTGTGCAGCAGCTTGTTTCTTCAGCGAGGCAATGAGGATGCTCCTTTTGAAGGGCTCATAAAAGCATTGGTGCCATCAGGTGACCAACACAGAGAGGAAAGGCCAAGGTTTCCAGGCAAGCTGTCCTGGGTCCAGGTGCCATGCCCCAGGTGGCAGCCACCCCCCCTTCAAGACGTGTGAGTCTTAGGAGACAGTCCCCAGGAGATGTTTCAGGAAGACTTGCAAGACTCATGCACAGAACTTCTTATCCGGGTTAGCACTTTCCAAAACAGTGAATTATCATTTTTCCCGTTTTTAAGAGACAGAGAACCTGAGGCATGTGGAGTATGGTGCTGCAGAACGCAGTGTCAGCCTTGGACTGTGCCGCTTGGCAGAGCTTCTGGGTCTCCACCCACCACCTTTGCTGCATAAGCATGATGGGACCAAGGTCCTATTCCCACCTACCTACACACACAGTTTAGCCCAGTGGTGGGGATTCATCCCCTGCCATCTCGGAGGGGCTGCATTCTTGTGTGGTTTGGAAGGTGGTTTAGACAAAAGACCCCTGGCTGCAGAGGAGTCTCACAGCTCTGCTGGGTCAGCCCTGTGCAGCTGCAGCTGATGATGAGCAGGTGATGCAGACACTGCTGCGTGTGAGTAGTGGTGTGCCAGCCTGAGGGCAGAGCAGGAGGAGAAGGAGCCAGGAGTCACTGGGATTTATCCTGGCTGTCTCCAAGTAGGGCAGAGTGCAGGAGGGAGCGGTCACATTTCTACTGTGCTGGGTGTATTCTCCTTCTTCCCTCACAGAAATGAAGACACATTTATCACTCCTGGTACTGTGATGTGCAGGCTTTGGGAGGCCCAGAACCACAGAGGGCTGAGCTCCATGAGATGAACACCCCTCATCCTTTCTCTTTCAAAGTTGTCCTAATCCATGTGGCTGCTCTGGGGGCACAACGGGGGTCACAGGGCTGCTGGGGGGTCCTTGAGAGTCCTGCTGCAGATCTGTGTTGCCAAGCTGGGAACGTGTGCTCTGACAGCATGGGCAGTCTCAGGAGCATGGACAGCTGGGCTGTTTTCCTCCTTTTTCTCTCGAGCCAGTCGGCATCTTGTGCACTAGATGTGATAAGACAGAAGGAAGTTACCAAGCCCTTTGCAGTGGGGGTTGGCATAATCTATGTGAAAAGACAGCAGGAAGCATCTCCAGGTGATTTTGTAATGCCTAGTGCCAGGGTGGAGAGGGCAGGGAGAGGCTGGAATCTGGCCAGACTCTCCTGGGAAGCTGGGTAAGGCTGGGATGGCAACTGCTGCTCCTGCCTTCCAAGGCTGGGTTCAGCTCGTTGCTCCTCACCATGGTAGTGTGGATCCTACACACTCACCCCATGAGCACATCCTGCCATCCCAGCTCACTTCCAGGGAAGGCAGGGAGTAGCTCTGTGCAAGGCATTTTTCCCATCTGTGTTTGGGAGGGCAGGACAGGGCACATTCACAGAGATCACGCCTGGCTCTGGGAATGGCCAGGTGCCTCCTGTCCAGTTGGACCTGTCCCTTTGGCAAGCTCTGAGGGAGGCTCTTTGAGGGGAAATGGTCAATCTTACAAAATGAGCCGTGGGCTCTCGTTCCTGGGTCACACAACCTGTCATTCAGGTTGGAGGAAGCAGCTGGCAGCTGGCTCTCCACAGCAGAGATAATGGTGCTCAGAGGGGTGTTTGAAGTCCTAATTAAGGCCCAGATCTGCAGGTCCAGCTTCCTGGAAGAGTGCTGGGATTAGTGCAGAAACAAGGATGCTTCCTTCTTGCTGTGCCCTACCATTGCTCCCCTTCAGGCCTGGAGCCACACTGCTCCGAGGGGAGCAGAAACCAATCGTGGCAGCTTTATACCTTCCCCAGAAAAGGGCAGCACCATATCACAGAGAATGGGAAGGGAGTAGAGAACCACAGCAAAGGGATGTGGATGGGACATGTCATGATATGACTCAGTTTTACCAGGTAAGTCCCTGTGCTGTCCCTGCTGCACTGCATCCCTCCCCATTCCCGTGAAACCGTGGGCACTGAGGGAAGCACACAGGGTGTGACTCAGGGCAATCAGCTCCATCTGCATAGTTTTGCATAAGATCAGATCTTTTTTGCAGTTCATTTAGAAGGAGCTCCACTGGAACAGTATCTTGTGTGACTGAAGGTCCCACCTTCCCTGTGGTTACTGGCTCCAAAGGCTCAACTCTGCAGCTCTCTTATCTCAAGGAGACTGTTGTTCTCCTAAACCACTTGAGGCCATTTTTGAGATGTGGTGCTGTAAGCAGGGGGGTGAGGTCAGTGGCTCCTTACCTGGGCTCTCTCTAGGTGCCTGTAAATGGGTGGCACATCATTAAGGCTGGTCTGGGATGAGGTTCTGCCATCAGTAGAGTGAGTTCACGTCTGAGCTATGGAAACACAGAGGCAATTAGCTGAAAATATACAGTGGAAACCAAGGGAACCTATAATTAAAAGTTAAAAGTTGTAATTAATGATGCCTATATGGAGATCTCAGCTTCTTGTGGAATCCAGCCATTCCCTGCCGCTCCCTGTTTCCATGGGGTGGGCAGAGAGGGCAGTGGTGGCTGTGGGCAGGTGGGCTGGGAAGGGGCAGCACCGTGCACACACCCATTGGGGTCTAACAGAGCTGCTCAGACATGTGTAAAGCCGTAAACAATAAATAACCTGTTTGTATATTTGTTCTCACAACATTTCTGACTTCATCTGCTCCTACTAAGCTGTGGGTAGGGGGGAAGGGGGGATGTGTGCTGGGCTCTGCCTGGACACAGGTGTCAAAAGCAGGTCAGCCACCGATCTGTGAAGCACAGATCTGAAATATGTGTCAGGAGGTACAGCTGTGATGACTAAAAGGCATCCAGAAGAGCCAAGTGATCTCCTTCCTCTTGGGTACTGTGTGGGGGGTCCATCCTGGGGAGCGCTCTATGGAGCAGCTACAGGAAGGAGCTGTGCTTTGGTACCACCTGTACCAGCTTCTGGATGCTCCTGTGTTGCTTTGCAGTTGACCTTGTGAAGTGCTGGGAAAGAGGGAAGCTCTGAACTGGTGCTGAGGATGAGATGAGACTTAAATCCAGTCACTTGGAAATCAACATTAACCTGGGTTGTAAAACTGTATTGACAAATGTGGGTAAATAGAACCGTCTCCATCTGCAAAAATGAGGTTTGCAAGAGGCTTTAGGTAACCCAACAAGTGGAGGACGGTGCCCTCTCTACCCTCCACAGGGCGCAGGCGTCCTGGTTACCAGTTCTGCACTGCAATCACAGGATGCCCTCAGCTCTCACAATGTGCAGGGAGATGGAACAAAGGAACAGTGACTGATTGAAGACACATACATGGAGCCAGAAGCCTGACCTTAAAACGGAAACAAAAGCTCTGAGTTTTTCTAGGAATGCACCTGAAGTTATATTGAGATCAACTGTCCCTCATAAAATTTATGCAGGTTGATTTTTGGAGGCATGTAAATGTCTGCATGAGACTCCATGTTCCTTGTCCTTGCTGTCAGTGCCCACCAGCACTGTGTGAACCCAGCATGCTGGTACCTTTTTCCTTTCCTCTTAGGGTGGAGAGGGGCTGTAGAGGGCAGATTTCCGTCTCAAGGTGAATGGGACTTCTTTGACACAGAGGCTCTTTGCACACAGGAGTGTGACTGCTGGAGCAAGATAGAATCTGTCTCATCCATGGATTGTCCTCTGCTAGGTGACCCATCCTGTGTGCCACACCTGAGCACTCTCCTAGCTGAAGCCACTTGGATGCCTTTCAGCTGGTTTCACTGGACCTCACAGAGCAAAAGACAAGGGCACAAACTTACTGCTTCAACAGTAACCAAACTCTCCTTGCCACACTGCCAAGAACTCCTTCAGCACCCAGGCTTGGAGCGGTCTTTTTTCCTTGCCTCTTGGCTATGTTTCCCAGAGGCTGCTATTTCAGGGCTGCTGTCTGTACAAAATTAGCTCTTGAGAACATGTATTCAGCTGTGCTTCAAGCAGACCCACTGATGGCTGTGCAGCTGCTCCAGGGTTGCAGAGTTTTGCCTGTGTGTGAGGCGGCTACAGCAGGAGCTGTGTTAATGTGTCCCTGGGTGCACTACTGGGATTTTTGTCAAGTTCCTACTGCTCTGATTAAACAAAGATCCTCCTGGGATCATTAACTGTTTGATCAGAGCAGGGATGTTTGCTCTGTCTTGAGAAGGTTTTCTCTCACTCAGGCTACTGAATGCTTTTCCAAAGATTCTCAGGACCCAGGTTTACAAACAACCAGTTTAGCTGCTTCAGCTCCATGGTTGTGAGGAGCAGCTTCCCAGTGCTGTGCTACCCTTTCCTCCCAGTGCCTTTCCATCTCTGCTTTCAGTATTTCCTTCCCTTCCTGCATGGCCCTCCCAGGCACCCCCCTGGCTGTCCAGGCTGTAGACAGGGCAGTCCTGTTCATTCCTTCAGCAAAGCCCAGCTGGTGGGACTGCAGGGCTGAGCCTTGTGGGGATGAACAGCAGGGCTTGTGATCAGGCGTGTTTCAAGCTGGGAGGAGAAGCCTTTGGGTGAGCGGGTCATTGAGAACACATTCAGAACAGTCTGAAAGCACCTGCCATTTCCACAGTGCCTTGGTCTCTGGAGGTCACCCTGAATGTGATTACCTTCTCCAAGGGGTATGTGAGGAGTTCTGGCAGAGCCAGGAGTGACTCACAGCAGTGTGGTGTAGTCCTGCCAGCTCTGAGGTGACCTTGCTGTGACACGATGTGCTGGCACCTCTGCAGGGTTAGTAAGGAGGAGATCCACTCGAGGATCCATCACTGCCTCGAGCTGCATGTGTGGAATGAGGGTTGTCAGCAGCCATCCTGCATCCCTGCATGGATGGTGTGCTTGGCAGTGCTGCATTATTGGTTAGACTTGATGATCTTAGAGGTCTTTTCCAACCTAAATGATTCTGTGATTCTATCTGTGGCTATCATCACTGAGTCCTCCCTGAAAGTTCCTGGCTGAAAACTCCAGACCATTGCAGGACAGGTAAGGACTGAGATTCAGATCCAGCCCTCAGATTGGCCCACATGGTGGTTGCTTCTGAGTGACAGCCTGAGAAGGTGCAGCCAAGCAGATGAGTAGGTAGAGAGCCAGCCAGATACAGGGAAAGGAAAAAAAGGAGATCTTGTCTCAGGACTCTGTTGTGTTATAAAAGAACATTTACAGATTCATGTTCCTCCCACAGCTAGTGGGGTTTTTTTATCATAAAAGAGTAATAAGCATCAACCTCCTCCTTAAAAAGCACACAAGCAAATGAAGAGCCTCACCAGTTCTCAAGAGACAAATGAAAGGAACCATCTGATGTGTGTTCAGTGTGGGAACCCTCGAGGCCCATGGGGCAGAGGAACCGTGGCTTTGTCAGCAGAGGTTTGGGGGCTGTGGAGGAGCAGTTGTGCCCCATCCAGGACATCTGACCAATCCACATATGCTGAACCAGAGGCTGCGGGGACGTGTCCTGGAGCCAGCCCTGCCAGGGTGTTTTCTCCTGGATGGCATCACTGCAAATGTCCCTGGGCTCGATGTGCTGCTGCCCTGCTTTTGGTCACAGTGTTGGAGCAGATGAACTGAAATCTCCATCCTGGCAGCAAACCCAGGCTCCCTCTGGATACTGCTACAGCCAGGGCTGAGCAGGGAGCTCTGGGACACTGACTTTGCAGATGTGAGCACTGTCCTGAGCCCGGAGTGCCCCCAGACAGGCAAAGATCAGAGCTCCTGGGGGACTTGCAGCTCAAAGTTCCTCTGCTCAGGTTGCCACACCTGAGATCCTGCCAATGGCTAATTCCCTGCAAGCACAAGCCATGTGCATTCCCTGGGATTCTGCCTGGTAGTGCTGGACCGGCTGCTGGCTGGAGGCTCCTGGCATACCTTGAGAAGGAGCTGTCTGTGCTGGGGTTCATATCAAGAACTCCATCTGGAGAACATGGAGACACTCTTCACCTCCCATTCAGATCCCAGCCACCAGCAGGTATCATTTGCCAGGGACAGAGGACCTGGGGGCACCTACAAGAAGATGCACAGATGTTTCTAAATCCTCTCTTGTTTATGATGAGTTGAAGGTCACTGCTCCATGGCTCCATTTCTAACATTCACTGTAGCCCCTTTTCATGGGATGGGGTTGTCAAAGCCTTCTCCAAAAATGCCCTTCTTGAGCAGGAGACATTTATAGAAGCTTTTTTGATGCTGTGGCTGTCATTAAGGCTGCTCCTCCAGATCTCAGCCTGAGATTTAGGCAGGCCTTGAAGGCTGGAGAGTAATCACAACCAGGAGCACTTGAGAAGGAGGAGTTAATCAGGGAGACCACCATCTTCACAATAGTGCATTACAGGAAGACAAGAGACAATGGACATAAGTTGAAAAATATAGTTTCAGAATAGATATGAGGAAAAACCTCTCCACTATGAGGATGGTCAAGTGGTAAAATAGGTTGCTCAGAGTTTTTGCAGCCTCCACCCTTGGAAGTTCTCAAGACAAGACAGGGTAAAGGAGTGACAAGCTGGTCTGATCTCATAGCTGACTGTGCTTTGAGCAGGAGATTGGACCAGAAACCTCCAGAGGTTCCTTCTGACCTCAATTCCTCTGTAATTCTGTGAGCAAAATGGGACTAGCTCCTCAGGGATCTGTGCCAGAAGGATGTGGGCTCCGGGGATGGATCTCCAAACCCAGTTCTGCAGAAGAACTTCAGAATGAGACAAGATGTAACAGGCCAGTACAGAATTGAGGGTGTGCATGAGCAGGGCCATGTTGGGGTCCCCAGTGCCCTGCTCCCCTCTGTGACAGGGGCTTAGCAGGCCCAAGGGCTGGAGGCACACACTGGTCCATGTTCCACCTTGACCCTGTACATGTTTTCATCTTCAGTGCTCCCTTTGTGGGATAAGCCCAGGTTGTATCCAGGGATACTGATGGCTTTGCATACCTTCACAAGATGTCCAGGTCTGTTTGTGGTGTGTGTGTAAGAATCCAAAGGCACCAAGAAGTCAGAGTGACATGGATGCTGCAACAACAACCCCTCAGCCCTCTGGGAAAAACCTGCAAGTCAAGACTCTGCAAATTATTGATTGCAGTGTTGGAAACACTCTCTTTTGTTGCACTCAGGAATTCCAGGTGCATGTGGTGATGCTATGGCTTTGTCTGCTGGCTGTTCCCAGGAAAACACTATATGATTTTTGTTAAATGGGAGTTTGGGCCAAAATGTTCAACACCAGAATAATCAGGGTTCTTTTTTCCAGGCTCTGAAAAAGGCACCCATTTTAGAATCAATAAATTTATATGCAGATTCCCAGCACATGAATAATTCATGGCTATAAGAAAGGGGAAACACTATAGTGGTTTGATTATGCAGTTGGTTTAAATAAGCAAAATTAGTTGTTAATGAGATCCCTATGCATATTTAGGAAAGTTGAATAATTTATTAAGAGCCAAGAAGTGAGGCTGGAGAAGGGAGGGGAAAGCCAAGCAGCTCTTTTGAAATGGATTGTGTTCCTGTGCTTGGAGGAGAAGAGGGCAGAAATTACCCCGTTTTTGAATAAAACACAACTAATGCATGTGCTGTCATGAAATGGCTCTGCAGACTACCCAGGTGAGGTCCTTACCCTGAGTGCAGAGGCAGACACTTGTACAATAGACTATCAATTAAGGGTAATCATCAGATGGCATCCCAAATGTTGGGCAGTTCAGGGCCCTGCAGCCCAGGAACATCCATTTCATTCCAGCCTGTGATGAATCACCAGTCAGACAAAGAAAAGTACAATTCCCAAGGCTAAATCATAAATGCTGGACAGGGGAGGAACTTTGCCATGCAAGGAGAGTAAAACACAAAAAAGGATTCTGCCTAACTTTTTGTCAAAAGTTTTCCTTGGATTTTGTCCTAACAAAGGCTAATTATTTCCCTTAGTGAAGCTCTTCCATGTTAGCAGCATCTGTGCACATCCTGCTCCTTTGTCTCCCATGCTGGGTGCACTGGGGAAGGCGTTCCTCTGTGGTGAGAGCTGCGGGCAGAGTGCATCCTGCTGCTCTTTGGTGTGCAGGCAAGGCAGAGTGGGGGGGTCCTGATTCTGGGAGGGTCACCTGAAGTAAAGGTTTTGCACATGCAAACCCTTGCCAGTGTCACCTGTGTGGGCCATTGATGCTTCTCTGTGTTGGAGCTACAGCTGTGCTCTCATCTAGTGACACTTACAGATGTGCAGATGTGGGGTGCGCCTCAGCACTGATTTCAAGTAAAACCATAGAATTATGGACTTGTTTGGGTTGAAAGAGACCTTTAAGATCATTGAGTCCAACTGTTCCTCCAACACTGCCAAGGCCATCACTAAACCATGTCCCCAAGTGTCACATCCACACGGCATTTAAATCCCTCCAGGGATGGAGACAAGAATGGGTGAAAAAAGAGAGTCTGAAATGCAGAAGGAAGTTGCCAGTCCTGTACTGAGACATCTGACACTGGGAGAAGCCCTCTGAAAGCAGATGTGGAGCTCTGTGTACCTGGTCTGTGGCACTTTTTTATTTGATTTTTTTTTCTGTTCTGGGGTTTGCTTTTATGTAGAGAAGACATGGTAGAGGAGCAGTACCAACGTAGAGGTCATTTCTCTAGCCTTGGTTTTCTTAAGCTGGGAATTTGAACTTTGAATCTTGGCCCCATCATATCTGACAATGCAGGTAAGTGGCACCAGCTTTGCAAGGGCTCCCATCTCCTCCAGGCTTGCTTGGGTGAAGGGCACACAGGTACAAGTCTTCCCATGGACTAGTCACCCCTCCTGGTTCTGTCCCTCAGGATGGAGCTGGATGGAGCTCCCCTTTGCTTTATGGAGCATGGCAGGCAGTGCTCTGGAGTCTCCCCTGTGGACCATGACTGCAAGCTTTGCTGTCCTCCACTAAGCAGTGACAGTTCTCACGCCTGCCTGGAGGACTGTGGCTCTTCAGATGGAGGATCTCCTTTTTCTGCAGCTTTCTGCTCAGCACAAGCCAAGAGCCTCTGCTTCCTCTGCTGCTTGAGCTGATTTGAATTTGTGGGTCATTGCCAGAAGCTGATTTTGATTGTTCAAATGCTGGTGAACTGAATAACAGCAGAGACTTCCAAAGTTTGTAATGAGGAGAGGCAGTGTCAGAATCTGACAGAGCCAGGACATTCCACATGATGCTTGAGTGCCTGAACCTGATGTCTTCTCCCCATTGGTCATATGTGTTGCAGAAAAGAACTTGAGTTTTTGGTGCCTGGACTGTCACTGGATCCTACACCCAGCTGGGTCCTCTGCCTTTCCCACAGCCCCTGGCCTTCTGGAGGTATGTGTCCTACCAAAGCACCTTGTTCAGAGCAATGGGATCCTGGGCCTCTTGCTCATGGTTGACCTGTGCTTTTCCTCTTGCTACAAATGAGAGGCCACAGAAAAGCAGAGGGGCTTTGGAAAAAGATTTCTAAGGCAGCTCTGATCAGTGTGTCTCTACTTCAGAGATCCCTGGAGAACCATCCTTGACCCAAGAAAGAACTGCCAGTGCAAAACATTTCTGTAGAACAGCTCCAGTCACAGATGAGGTCAGAAATGTGGGTCCTTGTGACCATCCATGCCCAGGATCAGACACACCAGTCCTTGCCTGGTTTGGAAAATCAGAGGAAACTCAGGATGCAGGGTGCTGGATGGAGGCCTGAGAAGAAGAAAGGCTGTGACTTTTCTTATCATTTTAGGGCTGGAGAAGCTTACAAACCCTCCTCACACACTGTGTGCCTCTGCTGTTCCTTCAGCCCGCAGGGTGCAGAGCTTGGCCCTCAGTAGCAGCAGCTCCCGCAGCCCCTCCAGCTGCCAGTAACACCTTCCCTCTGCCCTATCCTTCAGCCTTTCTTATCCTGAAGGACTGGGGAATCTGAAACACTGTGAATGGCTGCAGGGAACCTCTGTGGCTGTCAGTGACCCTGGCCATACTCTGGGAGGTCTGCCCGGAACTTGGTTCCTGCCCCAGGTGCTCACACCAGAGCTCGTAGGGTGGTGCTTTTGGTGCAGAGATACTCCTGTGGTGGAAACAGGAGGATAATCTCTCCCAGACTCCCTCCCTGGGTTCCCATTCCCTGCAGCATGGCCATGGTCACCTCAGGTCCCCGGGTGGCACAGAGCCAGTGTCTGCCCAGGTCTCTGCTCTGCTGCCTGGGACAGACAGGAGAGGTGTCCCAGTGTCTTCCAGCTGTGTTCTGGCTTTGCACAGTTCTGTGTGTTGTTCCAGGCAAAGTGCACCACAGGAGAGAAACGGGCCCAGAAACTCAGGGAGAGGCCAGATAAGTGACCTACTGAGAGGTAATGAGGAGTTGCAGGGAACAGAGAGGCTGGAGGAGATGTGGCTTCTCTGTCCAGGCATGGGCTGTGTGGCTGTGCTCAGTTCCTCTGTGATGGAGCTGGTGGGATGTTTGACCTCAATCTGTGTGGTGGCTGAGTTACCCTCTGAACATGTTGCACCCCTGAATGGTGTACAGAGGGGGACAGTTCTTTGACCCTGGGAATTTGTCCTGTTTTTGTGCAATGAAGGTGCTGGAAGAGACTCACATGAAGTGAGTTTTTCATCAAGAAACAGGAATAGCCACAGACCTGCTGAGCTTCCAGAAAGATCAGTGAGGTGCTCAGGGCTAGGAGCAGGGTGGGTTTACCACGAGGGTGGAAATCTTCCTGGGTGCTTGTCATGATGGACAGCCTGTGTGGCTGCTCTGGTTTTGGCAAGTGAGGTCTCGGGAGTCCTTGCCACGTGCCAGCCAGAGAGGGAGGAAGGAAGGAAGGAGGAAGGAAGGAAGGAGGAAGGAAAGAGGAAGGAAGGAAGGAGAAATGAGGAAGGAAGGAAGGAGGAAGGAA
>NW_020884994.1:521666-527635 GCF_003945725.1 Corapipo altera
AGGAAGGAAGGAAGGAGAAATGAGGAAGGAAGGAAGGAGGAAGGAAGGAAGAAAGAAGGAAGGAGGAAGGAAGGAAGGAGGAAGGAAGTGAGCTGCGAGTGCCGCATCATGGCTCAGTTTGCACAGCAGCTACTCCACAGTGGGTATGGCAGAGCCATGGACCTTGCCCTGGGAGTGGGCACAGGGAGCTCCCCAGGACTGCTGGCTCCTGTGGGAGTTTGTTTTGTGACCTTTGATCACATCAAGGAGTCTCTCTCCTGCACAGGATTTGTTGACTGAAGCATCAGTTGTCACCTGCACAGGAGCTGCTCTCCGTGGGCCCAAAGCTTTGCCAAGGGCTGTCCCTTGGCTCTGGTGCTGACAGCCACCTTGGGCCAGAGCAGACGCCCCACTGAGGAGTTTAGGATGGTCACAGTGAAAGGGGACAGGTGCTGGACCTGCTCCTCTCCTGGAAGACCTCTCCAGGCAGCTCCATCTCCTGGTGGTCCCAGAGCTGTCTGGGGTCCTGCTCGGGTGGGCCTGGACACGCTGCTCAAAGGTGGCAGGTGCCCTTGGCCTCAGGTAGGCTCCTGGGATGGAGGGCAGTCAGTTTGCACTTGTGATAGAAAAGGAAGCTGTTTTCTCAGGGAGGTGGCATTGGACTGAGGGCTAAATTGATTTCCATAAATATTTGAGCAAGGCTGAATTATTTATGACCCTCTGGTGACACAATAGAAGGAACTGATGGAATCGTCTGTGAATTTTCCAGATGATTTAGTTTAAAAATGCTGCTCGTTATTATTTATGTGGGTCAGATCCCCCTTTGCTCCTGGCCAGGCCTTGCACATGAGCTACATAAACACAGAGTCAATATACAAATCTCCCCCTTTATCCATCTTAATCTGCCAGTCAGTAAGTGAGCAGCAGCCTTGGTGTTTGATTCCCCAGGAGGACTGTAATCAGAAACCTTTGTCATTCAAATGGTGCAGAGGAAAAGAAAGAAAGGAGGAAAGAAGAAAGAAAGAAAAAGTAAGTAAGAAGAAAAAGAAGAAAGAAAGAAAAAGTAAGTAAGAAGAAAAAGAAGAAAAGAAGCAAGAAAAATAAGAAGGAAATTAGGAAAGAAGGAAATTAGGAAAGAAAAGGAGAGAGAGAGAGAAAGAAAGAGAGAGAAAGAAAGTACAGGGCTAGTAAAATGGTGGAAATTGTCCTGGTCTGTTGAATCAGAAGAGGATTTTGGATGTGGACTTAGGTGAGGTTCATCAAGGACTTCAAATACTGTGTGGATTGAGTGGGGTTTTTAGTTGATGAGCAGCAATGGAAGTGGGGGAAAGGTATCTCTTCGGATCTGTGTACAGGGAGGTGAAGCTGAAGTGTGTTAATTAAATGGCTTTGAACCCTTAAGTGACAATTGAAGTGGACTTCATTTACCTAAGATCAGTTCATATTCACTTTTTTGTTCACTCAATTTGATGAGAAGCACTCATGAGAGCCGTAAGTGGTTTCCTCTTCACAAGAAGAATAATATTAACTTGAGTGGGAGGAATGTATGAGAGACATGTCAAGCCTTGGCTTTCCAAGAGTCATGCAAATAAAGCCATGGTTTATGCCCAACTCTACTGACACCCAGGAAAATCCAGTTCTTGGGTTCCCCCAAACTTGTTTTAGGTGGGAACCTATAGATGGGCCCTTTTTGCTGGTCTGCAAAGAGCAAAAGTTCAGGAAGCTGAAAGAATCACAGAAAGAATTAGTTTGGCAGGCACCTCTGAAGGTTTCTGGTCCAACCTCCTGTCTGTGCAGAGCTGGCTTAAAATCCACAACAGGTATCTCAGGGCCAGTTCATTAAAATTTGGAAATTCTCCTAAGATTCCACCCCTTCCCTGTGTTTGTCCAGCATCAAGCCATTCACACTGGGAGAGATGAGTCCCTTTCAGAGGACATCCTATGTTTAATTTCCAAACTGGGAGACATTCTCTTCTTCTCCAGTGCCACAGACAAGTCCTGAACTGCTCCTTCTAAATGGCTCTGGAGGGGGGTCCCACAGACGCCTCGTGTGGAGCAGAGCATGAGCCTGGAGCAGCTGAGCCTGCCCTCCTGTCCTGGCATGTCCACACCAGTGCTCTCTGGCCCTTGGATCCCACCACCAGGAGCCCATGTGCAGTCAGGCAAAGCAGCCTCTCAGTTCCTTCAGCCTCTTGGTCCTGACATTTTTGCTGGCTTGGAGGAAGCAGAGCACCTAATGCCTTCAGCCTCTGGTCAGAGGGAGCCTCTGGCTGAGGTTTTAGCAGGGGTGGAGGGATCCCTTCAGCCACAGCCACACTGTTCTCTCGGAGTTTTGATGCTCTCTCATTGCAGAGATGGGGTGATACCCTGGTCTGAGACCTGTTCTTCACCACAGCAGCCATGCACAGACTTCAGGCAGGATCCTGGGGATGTGGGTGGCTGAAGTGGGCAATGAAAGGAAGGAGTTTGCTGTAAAACCACTGCAGCTGGCCCTGGAGGAAAAAGCACTTGCTCTCTGGGCAAGTAAGAGAGGGTTGTGGCAAACCTGTGGAGTCTCCAAGTATGAGACTCACAAGGAGGCCTTTTTTGTGACCTCAGAGCTTCACATTAACTCCTGACTCAAATTCTGATGGATGCCACGAGAACAAAGTGAGATTCCAGTTGCTTAGATTTGCCTTTGGATGCAAAAACATCTCTGTGGAGAGACACCACAGGGTACTCTGGGGTCAGCTCCTGCCTGGGGGGAGTTTTAAGAGGAGGTGGGATGGGCAGCATCCTCTGGGCTCCCCAGCTGGCCATTCCCTGTGCCTGTCCCTGAGTGCTGGCTGTGGGAATGGCCCAGCTGTGTGTGCTGTGTAAGCAGAGGCAGAAGGGCTGTTTTCACCCGGTGTCCTTGAATGGCCACGTTCTGCCTGGCTATTCATTAGCCAGGTTAAACACAGCAGGGCCAGGCTGCTTCAGAGCATTGCTCTGGACCTGGGACTGGATGGTGGCTCCTGTGGGGCTGGGCTGGAGGCAGCCCCACACCTCCCAGCCACGCCTGCAGCAGTGCCCGTCTCCAACCCTCCTGGGGCTCAGGCAATCCCAAACCTCACTTCACAATACAATCAGAGCTTTGCCCTCCGTTCTGATAGTAAACTCTGTAGGGCCTTTTCTACCCTGTAACCACTGTTATCTTGGCTCAAAGCTGTTCAGGTCCTAATGCTCTCCCTGTCCCCCAGAAAGCCCTGAGACCTGGTCACCCTTGTGCACCATCCTCCTGAAAAACCCTGGAGGCACAGCCAGGGCAGGGGAGGGGAGCATGACCAAAGGTGTCACCTGAGGTAACTGCAGGGTCAGAGTTGGCTGCAGAAGTCAGACAGACCACCTCTGGGGTCAAATGGTGTAGGAACAGGTGAAACAATGCAAACGTGTGCCAGGAGCTGGGGGGAGTGATGCTGGGGGTCTTCTTGGTGAAACATGTGTGATACACCAGGGTTGTCCAGGCTTTACAGCACAAATCACTGTGTGGTCTGGGTGGTCTCATCACAGCAGCTCTGCCTGGGGCTCCTCCTGACAGCAATACTGACCTGCTCCAGCCAGTGAGGGACAGAGGTGCTGCCCTGGCACTGTGCCTCGTGGCCTGGGATTGCCCTGGGAGGATCTTGCTGTTTCTGTGCCCATCCCTGAGAGATAGCCACAGGTCCAGCCCTTCTCATCCCTCTGGCAATGCCAAGAATCAGGGCTGTTTCTGCAGGCAGAAGGGTGGAGACAGTGTGATATGTGCTGTCATTTCTCTGGTGGCTTCACCTGTCAGGACAGGGGGTTGTCAGCCACAGCCAGGATGTTGCAGTCTTGCTGGTGGAGGTGGGACAGGGTCAGGCTGGCTTTGTGCTGTGCTTGCAGTGAGGCAAGGTCCCAACCCATTCTGGGCATCCAGTGCCCAGCACTGGCTCAGCAAACCTGCTGAATGTTGGGCTCTTCCTCTGCCTTCCCTTGTCTGAGGATGCCTTTGGGAAATTGCATTTGCAAACATTCAGTTACAGATTACTGGAATCTCCTGAGCTGGAAGGGACCCGCAAGGACCAGCCCAACCCCTGGCCCTGCCCAGAGACCCCAGCAATCCCACTCTGGCCCTCAGAGTGTTGTCCAAACCCTCCTGGAGCTCTGGCAGCCTTGGGGCTGTGCCCACTGCCCTGGGGAGCCTGGGCAATGCCCAACCAGCCTCTGGGGGAAAAACCTGAGCCTGCCCTGGCACAGCTCCAGCCGTTCCCTGGGTCCTGTCACTGGTCTCTGAGAGCACAGATTGAAGCTGCCCCTCATGACGAAGCTGCAGCCCCCGCTGAGCTCTGCCCTCAGTCTGCTCTACTCCAGCTGGACACACCAAATGCCCTCGGCTGCTCCTCCCATGGCCCCTCCAGACCCTTCAGCATCTTTGTGGCCCTTTTTTGGACACTCTCTAATAGCTTTAGATCCTTCTTATAGCTACATGTAATGTAACTCCATGTCTCCTAATAAGAAATGTAAAATGAATACCTGCAGGTCAGGGGCTGCACCTGCCTTTGGACTCAGAGGCTTTGGGAGACACTATATGGTGTCAGACTCCAAGATGAAGCAGGAGTAAGATGGTGCTCAGTGCATCTCATCATCTCAGCAGCGGTATCTCCATCCTGGACTGTGCTGAGCCATGTATTACTCCCACCAGCTACAAAAGGGACTTGGCACTTGGCAGTTGAGCTGGTGGGAGCTGCCCTGGGCTTCCAGTTCCCCTGCAGGAAGGTGCTCAGGACCTGGCAGGGCACCCAACCATGCCTGCTGCTGGGTGTTTGTAGGGAAGGGACCAAGGGTGTTGTGGAACCCTGCAGCATCACCCTGCTGGCCCCTTGGCAGGCAGGGGAAGACACCTCACGTCCTTCCCCCAGCTCTGTGTGTGGCTGGTGGCTACTTGTGCAACTCTGTTCCCAGCAGGCAGGTTTAGGAGAGGAGCAGCTCAGCTCTGAACTGGCCAAGCTGGGGAGGTTCTGCCACGTCTTGGGTGGTGGGCAGTGGCCTGGGTGGTGAGGCTGGGAATGAGGAGAGGTTCATGGGGAAGGAGGTGTGTGCTGGCCTGCACTTCTGGCTCCTGATGGTGGGCTTGGTGCTCCAGAGAAGGGCTGGGTGAGCACTCACTGTGGTGCCAGCCCAACTGGCTGTGCCACAGGCAGGAGTGTGCCCTTGTGCCCAGCCTGCCCAGGGTGCCATGAGCGGAGCTCCTCTGCCCTCTCAGGACCCACGGGGTGCTGAGCTGCCCAGGGGCTGCACTGCTTTGCCCAGGACGTAGGGTAAGAATGTTCCATCTTCCAACATCCACCTAATTCCCTGAAACCACCACTGTTGGGAATACAGGGGAATCAGGAATGTTTGGGGCTTTTCCACCCACGGCACAGGGACTTCCCCGACGTGTCCTCTGGGGCATATCTCTGTCTGGGCTGAGGCTGTGTCATCCAGAGCCATCTGTGCTCCCAGGAAATGTGAGCTTCAGCTTCCCTCTTTGTGGCGGTGTCGGCAGGGCTGGCTGGTCACGGGCACCGGGGCAGCACAGCTTTCCTGCACAGCTCCTTCTGCTCTCTGCCCTCCCAGCCCGGGAGGGTCCCAGGGTCAGCCAGGCTCTTTTCCTACAGGCAATTAAGCAGTTGGGTTGTAGGGGGGTGGTGGGCTGCCTGCTGTTCATCCCCTTTGTTTTCTGGGAGCTGCCTTTGAGAAGAAAACAGGTGGATCTGAGGGGATCTCGGGCCGGTGAAAAGTCACCCGGCACAGACAGCCCCGCTCCAAAGTCCGGCGCTGCTCCTGCACCGCCCTGGGCGCGTCTACAGCGGGAAGGGCACCAGGAGCAGCCCGGGCCATTTCTTTCTCCTGCCTCAAAAGCTGTTGCTGGGCTGGGAAGGGGCTGGGCGGGGACCTCGGGCTGCCGTGCCTTTGGCTCCGGCTGGCAATGGACGTCTGTCGGTGTCACACGAGCCGCCAGGAGACAG